>NC_058405.1:74870348-75021852 GCF_002201575.2 Neomonachus schauinslandi
GCGTCTGCCTTCGGCTCAGGTCATGATCCCAGGGTCCTGGGATCGAGTCCCACATCGGGCTCCCTGCTCGGCAAGAAGCCTGCTTCTCCCTCTCCCATTCCCCCTGCTTGTGTTACTGCTCTCGCTATCTCTCTCTCTGTCAAATAAATAAATAAAATCTTTAAAAAAAAAAAAGTTTATTGTCCCTATAACACATGCCATACTATATAAACGTCTACTTTTGTCAGTCCTTAACACCTACCTCTCTGAATTTTCATAAATTTCTATTTCACAAAGGTAATTATTTTATATACACTGGCAGCAGCATACAATAAAATACTTAGTGTAAAAAAAAAAAAGAATTTCGGGGCGCCTGGGTGGCTCAGTCGTTAAGCGTCTGCCTTCGGCTCAGGTCATGATCCCAGGGTCCTGGGATCGAGCCCCGCGTTGAGCTCCCTGCTCCACGGGAAGCCTGCTTCTCCCTCTCCCACTCCCCCGGCTTGTGTTCCCTCTCTTGCTGTGTCTCTCTCTGTCAAATAAATAAATAAAATCTTTAAAAAAAAAAAAAAAGAATTTCATCTAAATGGGAAAGTATTCATATTTTCGAATCTGGCTTCTTTCACCCAACATGATGCCTTGAGATTCATCCATGTTCTTGCATGTGCCTATAACTCGCTTTTTAAAAATTTTTTTGAGTAGTATTCTGTCATGTGAATATATCACAATTTGTTTAACCAGTCTCCTATGAATGGACATTTGGGTTCTTTCTAGTTTGGGGCTATTATTAAGAATAAGGCTGCTCTCCACATGTTTGTACAAGTCATTTTGTGTACATGTTTCTGTTTCTGTGGGGTACACACTTGGGAGTGGGGTTGCTCTGTCATATGGAAAGTGAAGGCAGACCTCAGAGATATTGTGGGTTCGGTTCCAGACCACTTCCATAAAGCAGGTATCGCAATAAAGCAAGTCAAATGAAACTGGTTTCCCAGTGTATATAAAAGTTATGTATACACTTATTGTAGTCCGTTAAGTGTACAATAGCATTATGTCTTAAAAAACAATGCACATACCTTAATGTAAAAATACTTTATTGCTAAGAAATGATAACTGATCTGAGCTTCCAGCAAGTTGTAATCTTTTTGCTGGCGGAGGGGCTCGCCTCCGAGTAGGCGGCTGCTGACCGACCAGGGTGGTGGCTGCTGAAGGCTGGGGCAGCTGGAAGAGTTTCTTAGACGGCAACAGGGAAGTTTGCTGCATTGAGTGACTCTTCCTTTCCTGAATGATTTCTCTGTAGCGTGTGATGCTGTTTGATAGCATTTCACTCACAGTGGAACTTCTTCCAAAACTGAAGTCAATCCTCTCAAACCCTGCTGCTGATTTATCAGCTAAGTTGATGTAAGATTCTAAATCCTTTGTTGTCATTTCAACAGTCTTCACGGCATCTCCACCAGGAGCAGATTCCATCGCAAGAAACCACTTTCTTTGCTCATCCACGAGAAGCAGCTCCTTAACCATTCAAGTTTGATTATGAGATTGCAGCAATGTGGTCCCATCTTCAGGTTCCACTTCTAATTCCAGTTCTCTTGCTGTTTCTACCACCTCTGCAGTGACTGCCCCCACTGATGTCCTGAACCCCTCCAAGTCCTCTGTGAGTGTGGGAACCAACCTCTCCCAAACTCCTGTGAATGCGGAGATTTTGACCTCTTCCCATGAATCATGAATGTTCTTAAAGGCATCTAAAATGGTGAATCCTTTCCAGAAGGTTTTCAATTGACTTTGCCCAGACCCATCAGAGAAATCACTTTCTATGGCAGTGAGAGCCTTTCAAAATGTATTTCTTCAATAATAAGACTTGAGAGTTGAAATTATTCTCTGATCCGTGAGCTGCCATATCAATAATGTGTCAGCGGGCATGAAAACAACATTCATCTCATTGCACATCTCTATCAGAGCTCTTGGATGACCAGGTGCACTGTCAATGAGCAGCAAAATTTTGATAAGAATCTTTTTTTCTGAGCACTAGGTCTCAACAGTGGTTTTAAAATATTCAGTAAACCACGTTGTCAACAGATGCACTATCAGACGTGCTGTCCGACAGGCTTTCTTTTTCCATTTATAAAGCATGGGCACAGTGGATTGAGCATCATTCTGAAGGGCCCTAAGATTTTCAGAATGGCCAGTGAGCACTTCGCTGACTTCAAGTCACCAGCTACATTAGTCCCTAACAGGAGAGTCAGCCTGTCCTTTGGAGCTTAGAAGCCAGGCACTGACTTCTCTGTAGCTCTGAAAGTCCTCGATGGCATCTTCTTCCAGTAGAAGGCCTTCTTGTCTACACTGAAAACCTGTCATGGAGTGTAGCCACCTGCATTGCTATCACAGCTGGCCCTTCTGGAGAACTTGCTGCAACTTCTCCACCAGCCCTTGCTGCTTCACCTTGTGCTTTCTGTTGTGGAGCTGACTTCTTTCCTTCGACCTCATGAACCAACCTCTGTTAGCTTCAAATTTCTCTTCTGCAGCTTCCTCACCCCTCTCAGCCTTCCTAAATTGAAGAGAATTAGGGGCTTGCTCTGGATCAGCCTCTGCCTTGAGGATGTTGTGGCTGGTTTCATCTTCTGCCCAGACCACTCAAAACTACTCCATATCTGCAATAAGGCCGTTTCACTTTCTTATCATTTGTGTGTTCACTGGAGTTGCACTTTTACCTCCCTTCCAGAACATTTTCTTTGCATTCACAGCTTGGCTGTTTGGTGCAAAAGGGCTACTTTTTGGCCTGGCTCAGCTTTTGGCATGCCTTCCTCACTAAGCTTAATCATAGTCTAGGTTTTGATTTAAAGGGAGAGACATGTGCCAATCTTCCTTTCCCCTGAACACTTAGAGGCCATTGTAGGGTTATTCATTTGCCTAATTTCAATATTGTGTCTCGGGGAACAGGGAGACCCCCAAGGAGAGGGAGAGAGACAGGGGAACATTTGGTTGAGAGAGCAGTCAGATTTATGGATTAAGTTCCTGGTCTTACATGGGTGTGGGTTGTGGTGCCCCCCAAAATTACAAGAGTAACAGCAAAGATCACGGACCACAGATCCCCATAACAAATGTAATCACGATGAAAAAGTTTGGAATATTGTGAGAATTAACAAAAATGTGACACAGACAGACACCAAATAAGCAAATGTTGTTGGAAAAATGGCGCCCATGGGCTTGCTCCAGGCAGGGTCGCCATAGACCTTCAGTTTGTAAAAGGTGCAGTACCTGTGAAGCATCACAGAAGGTGGGCTTGTATATGATTACCCTTTAAGAGATGGCCCAAGTGTCCACTGAGGCAGTTGTATGAGTGAAGGGAATGGATGAGCATTGCTACTGTTCCAAGTGTTCACCACATTTGGTATTGTCAGTAATTTCTATTTGAGCCGTTCAAGTGGCTTAGAGGCTCATTGTGGTAATGACATTGTGCCTGTGGGGTCTACTCTGACAAACATTATCATCATCACATAAACTACTTATGACAGAAGCCACAGGACTGGGGGCCTTTCCCCACTGACTGGAGGGGCAGCTGTGACAAAGTTAAAAGCTCCAGAAAGAAAACTCGGAAGCCAACACAGACTCCCCTGACTGCACTCCATCCCTACCCAAGGGAGAGCATGCTTATTTCAGGGCATGTAGAGTGGGGTGATTTTTTAAAAACTTGTGGCAACATTTAAACTCTTATTTATTCCCCACCTGGTGAGGAAACACCATCTCCCAATTTTCCCAAACAGGCTGTTTGGGAAAGAGAGAAAGGTGAGGCTTGACATCCCTTGGATTATTAACTTATCCTTTTCCAGGTCATTTTGATTTCCTCTTTTGCTCTTTAGCACCCCATTTTATTTTATTTTTTTTTAAGATTATTTATTTATTTGTCAGAGAGAGAGACAGTGAGAGAGAGAGAGGCGCAGGCAGAGGAAGAGGCAGGGAGCTCGATGCAGGACTCGATCCCAGGACCCTGGGACCATGACCCGAGCCGAAGGCAGATGCTTAACCAACTGAGCCACCCAGGTGTCCCAGCACCCCATTTTAGAGACCATTGATTTCCTGAGTTGGTTTTTTGGATGAGAAGACAATTCTTACCACTCTTCACAGGGCCTGGTACATGAAATTAAGGCAAGGAAATCGGCTATTGCTGCTCAGAAATGTGGGACTCACGTCCAAGGTAAGAAGAGGTCAGGTTTAAAACTGGTTGTGTATAATTTTTTTTTAAAGATTTTATTTATTTATTTTGACAGAGAGAGAGAGACACAGCGAGAGAGAGAACACAAGCAGGGGGAGTGGGAGAGGGAGAAGCAGGCTCCCCGTGGAGCAGGGAGCCCGATGCGGGGCTCGATCCCAGGACCCAAGCCAAAGGCAGACACTTAACGACTGAGCCACCCAGGCACCTCTGGTTGTGTATAATTTTAAAAATATGCAGTCTGTACTCTCTTCTACCTTCAAGAACAAAAGAAGTGACATTCACTGAAGACATACATGTAGCCTCTGTCTTCGGTGTCTTGGGGCAGTTGTCCTGCAGGGGGTTGGGGAGGGCTGCGGGGACACCATGGTCCCAGCTCTGACTCTCCTCCCATAGAGGTGGGCCTGCTGGCTTCCAGAAATTATGCTGTGGGCCTGAGTGTCTGCGGCACAGTGTTTATTTTATGCATGTATAAACAATTTCAAAAATTACTATTTCTACATTGCGATTCTCATGTGGTTGCACAGAAAGCCAAAAGGGTCACAGAAAGTTATCCATTTTCCTGAGAGAAATATTAGCCTTACAGTTGCAACAACTATGGTAATTTAGAACATTAGGTTCAATGTTAAAGCGCAGTGTTTAGGACAGATACCAATAAAGATGGCCCATCTCACCAATTCACCATCTGAGGGACGAGCCCCTAGAAGAGAGATGATTATGACTAGCTGGCCCCTGACTTTAGAAGGTTCAGAGACACAGGGACCGGCTCCAGGTACAGCTAAAGCTGCCCTCCTGCCCCCACAGAGCCCAGGGCTCTGGAACAGAGAAGTGCTTCTTTCGCTTCACTCATTCCTTGTCTGCTATGGTGTCAGAATACACACCCTTGTGGTGCAGCCTATTCTTCCTACGGTAGAATAAGGAGGTGTTTCACTCACTGCTCCTCCCACAGAGGTGGATGAAATCAAGGTCTCGAATCAAGAGCCTGGCAGAGGCACTGCTGAAAAAGGGCATCTGAAGGACCAAAAAGAGCGAGCAGCAGGTGTTTCTTGAAAAGCTGAGGGGCTGTGAGGGCTCCTGTGGGGGGCTGGACTGCATAGTCTTCAAGAGCACTGTCTGTCAGCTTGAGCCGCCATAACAGCGTGCCAGCGACTGTGGGCCCAGACCACAGACGTGCATCCTCATAGTTCCGGAGGCTGGACATCTGGGACATGGGTGCCAGTGTGGCTGGTTTCTTGCGAAAGCTCTCTTCCTGGCCCATAGAAGGCTGCCTTCTTGCTGTGCTCACATGACGTGTGTGTGTGTGTGTATGTGTGTGTGTGTACATACACACACATGCAAGGAGGGAGGGGGAGAGAGAGGGAGCAAGCTCTCTGACGCCTCCTCTTACAAGGGCCCTGCTCCCATCACGAGAGCCCCCACCCCCGCACATGACCTCATCTAAACCTAATCACCTCTCAAAGGCCCCATCTCCAAATATCATTACATTAATGGTGAGGGCTTCAATATATGAATTTTGGGGGTACACAAACATTCAGTCCATAACAAGCACAGACAGCCTGCCAAAACGCCAATCCCACCTCTGACACTTACTCTTACTTACCTACCATGCCTCAGTTTCTTCCTCTGTAAGATGGTAAAAATAGAATACTTACCTCATGAGGGACACCCTGAGGCCTAAATGAATTCATAAATGTAAAGCACTATAAAAAGTGCCTGGCATGTGGTAAGTACTATACACATTCCTATAACTACCTAATTTTTCTGTGCTATTGATAGAAGCCCAAATCTTACTTGGATATCCCAAAAGTGGCCAGTAGTGATGCAGAGTGATTCCTGAGTCAGCTTTGAGGGCGAGCTGGGTGATGAGATTCTGCTCCAGCTATCAGGAGGTTTACCCACCACTGCTCTCTGGTGGGTGGACAGGTTGAGCTGCATGATGCAGAATTCCCAAATTCTATTGCAAATAGGTTGCTTATTGGTGACGGGCGGCAAGTGTTCACAGTGAAAACAGCTAAAGAGTGAAATAGCCAAATTCTATTCTTTCTGCTCAGCTATAAGCACTGCTCACTTGTGCTTACTGCCGATAGGGTGCCTTCTATTTTTAACTGATCAAGGTGAACTTCCCATCATTATGCCAGGCCAAGCACTGCTCTTATCTCTACAGAACACCACTCAGAGCACGGACTCAGCTGTCACTCTATAATGATGAAAGATGTCCACTCATAACTTTGTGCCTGAGTAGAAAAAAGAATAGCTGCTAATTGTTCATGAAAAATGTTCTCCAGGTGGGTGCATGTCAGAAGGCTAACTATGGTGCCTGCCTGAGTCCTGGCCCAGGAAGCTGGGGGAAAATTCTCAACCCAGACTCTGTCAAAGAGCCTAAGCCACTTCCACAGGGCTAAGGAGTGAGTGAAGTCTCCCCAGTCACACAGAATTGAACTGCTATAGAATAAGCAGCCCACAACCATCTTTATCCTTAGTGCAAATGGCAAGGAATTCAGAGCTGGAAGATCCTGGAGATCCTGTTGGCCTTTAGGTTTTTCTGTAGGCTCCTTGGTGGCAGGAACCACAAACTAAAAACTAAAAACATAAAATCATTGTTTCGGGTGATGATAAATACTTCTACCCTAGAAGATGGCCTTACGGGTACATAAGACTGGCAGCCACTCACGTGACCTGACAGGAGTGACCCTAGGAAGGACTGTCTCCCCAGCTTTTGTACTTGAAATTAATGAAGAGGTAGACAATGGGAACTGCATAATTAATAGAATGTATACACTCTCACACACATATCCTAAATATGAGACATTTTATCTCACTGAAAAGTCCTCATTAATCACTCCTTTGTGCATTTAGAATACCTTTAAAAATGCTAGTATGACCTGGAAGATTTGTGTAGTCTAAATTAGAGTAAAAACCACAGGGAAAACAAGATACATCATCCTAGATCTTCAATCTCACCTAAAGATTTGAAAAATAGATCATTTCACGTTAAAACCAAGAAAAGAGGATAAGGGGAAGATGGTGGCAGAGTAGGAGGACCCTAGGTTTGTCTTATCCCACAAATACAACTAGATAACTATGAAATCATCTTAAATACCCCAGAAATTGACCTGAAGACTGGCAGGACAAACTCCACAACTAAAGGTAGAGAAGAGGCCACATTGAAGAAGCTAGGAAGTGCAGAGACATGGCTTGGGAGAGAAACAGCTTGTGGCCAGTGTGGTGGGGAGGGAAGCACAGTTGCAGAGAAGGGCAAGAGACAGACTAGCCCACAGGGGAATGAGCACACGGGGTAAAAGAATCCCCATAGCAACTGGCTTGGAAAGCTAGAGGGCCGGAATTTCATGAGTTCCTGTAACCAACAGGGCTTAAAGCTTGGGGTTTTAAAGATCAGCAGGCTTGGTTCTGGGAGAGCTCAGAGGGCATTGTGCTGCTCTTGGAGAGAAGGCAGGGCAACAGCCCACAGACATACTGGAAACAGGGATCTGAAGAGCCCCTGGGGCACACAGTGGCGAGATTATTCGCTCATCTTGGAGCACATCCCAGAGAGACAAGCATTCATGGAGAGACTGCTCAGAGAACAAAGGAACTGGCCAATGCCATTTCCTTTCCCCACCCCTCAGCATGAGCCCTGGGCCACGTGCAAGAACCAGCAGAGTGCTGACTCTCACTATACTCTGGTGGAATACCCCCTCCCAGTCATGCTTGCCTCAGTCCCAGCATGGTGGGGGGCCCTCCCCCAGAAGACTAGCCTAAAACCCAGCCAATACCACATCTCTCGACCAGGGAGTTTTGCAAGGCCTCAGTTCCAGGGACAGTGAAGACAGGTCTCATTTCCCAAGCAGACCAGAATACACCTAGTCAAAACATACCACATCAGGCCAGGGACCAAATACTGCCCACAACAGGCAAAGAGAGCCTCTGGAGATGACTAGCTTGAAGAATAAAGTGGCCAGGTCACAACAGCAGAGTGCACGCAGCACACACTGGAGACACTCCCAGAAGCACCAGGCCCTGGGGAACAAGGGACGCTACAGAGCAGGGCACTACAGGACCTCTTCTTCATAAAGCCACTACCCTCAAAAACAGGAGACTTAGCCAACTTTCCTAACACACAGAAATAGGCAGAGACTTAGACAAAATGAAAAGAGAAAGGGATTTGTCTCAAACGAAAGAACAGGAAAAGGCCATGGGTGGAGACCTAAGTGCAACAGATATAAATAACATGCCTGATGGAGAATTTAAAGCACTGGACTTGAGAAAAGAGTGGAGGACATCAGTGAGACAATTAACACAGAGATAGGGAATAACATAGCAGAGAGGATAAAGGGCTCAGTAGTGAAACGAGAAACACACTTGATGGAAGGAACAGCAGGCTGCAGGAAGCAGAACAATTAATGACCTAGAAGATGAAGTAGTGGAAAGTAAGCAAGCTGAACAAAAGAGAAAAAAAGAACTATGCAAATGAGAATAGACTTAGGGAAGTCAGTGACTCCACCAAATGTATGAACATTCATATTATAGGAGTCCCAGAAGAAGAAGAAGAGATAAAAGGGGCCAGAGAATTTATTTGAAGAAATAATAACTGAAAACTTTCCTAACCAGTGGAAAGAAACAGATATCCAGACCGAGGAGGCACAGAGAATTCCCAACAGAATCAATAAAAGCAGACCCACACCAGGACACAGTGTAATTAAAATGGCAAAATATAGTGATAAAAAATATTAAACACAGCAAAAAGACAGTTACATACAAAGGAAACCCCATAAGGCTATCAGCAGATTTTTCAACAGAAACTTTGCAAACCAGAAGTGGCATGATCTATTCAGAGTGCTGAATAGGAAAAACTTGCAGCCAAGAATACTCTATCCAGCCAGGCGATCATTCAGAATAGAAGGAGAAATAGTTTCCCAGACAAACAGAAACTAAAGGAGTTCATGACCATTAAACCAGCCCTGCGTGAAATATTAGAAGCGGTCTCTTTGAATGGAGGGAAAGGCCAAAAATGACAGTATGAAGGTAGGAAACACAAAAGCAGTACAAATGAGTATTTCTGGGTATGCCTGGGTGGCTCAGTCAGTTATGTGTCTGCCTTTGGCTTAGGTCATGATCCCAGGGTCCTGGGATCCAGTTCCGCATCGGGCTCCTTGCTCGGCAGGGAGCTTGCTTCTCCCTCTGCCTGCCGCTTCCCCTGCTTGTGCTCACTCTCTGACAAATTAAGTAAGAAAGGAAGGAAGAAATAAGTAAATAAATCTTTAAAAAATTAGTATTTTTGTAAAAAATCAGTCAAGGAACTCACAAAATAAAAGGAGACAAAATATGACACCATATACCTAAAATGTAGGGAGTACAAGAGTAGAGAATGGGTTCAAACTCAAATGACCATCAACTTAATATAGACTGCTATATGCAGAAGATGCTATATACAAACCTAATGGTAACCACAAATAAAAAACCACTAATAAATATGCAAAGAATAAAGAGAAAGAAATCCAAATATATCGCTAAAGAATTTCAGCAAACCATGAAAGAGAGAGAAAGGATCAGAGAAGATATTCAGAAATACCCACAAAACAAATAATAAAATGGCAATAAGTACATATCTATCAATAATTACTCTGGATGTAAATGGACTAAACACTCCAATCAAAAGACATAGGATGTCAGAATGGATATAAAAACAAGACCCATCTATATGCTGCCTCCAAGAGACTCATTTTAGACCTAAAGACACCTGCATACTGAAAGTGAGGGAATGGAGAAACATCTATCATGCAAATGAATTATCAAAAGAAATCAGCGTAGCAATACTTACAGTGGACAAAACAGACTTTAGAACAAAGACTGTAACAAAAGTCAAAGAATGACACTATATGATAATAAAGGGAACAATCCAACAAGAAGATATAACAATTGTAAATATTTATGCTCCTAACATAGAAGCACCCAAATCTATAAAGCAATTAAAAACAAACATAAAAGAACTAATTGATAATCATACGATAGTAGTAGGGGACTTTAACCTCCACTTACATCAATGGACAGATCATCTAAACAGAAAATCAACAAGAAAACCGTGGCTTTGAATGACACACTGGACCAGATGGATTTAACAGATATATTCAGAACATTCCACCCCAAAACAGCAGATTACACATTCTTTTCAAATACACATGGAACATTCTCTAGAACAGATCACATATTAGCCCACAAAACAAGTCTCAGCAAGTTCAGGAAAATCGAAGTCATACCATGCACCTTTTCTGACCACAACACTATGAAACTAGAAGTCAACAAGAAAAACTCTGGAAAGATCACAAATACATGGAGGTTAAATAACGTGCTACTAAACAGTGAATGGGTCAACCAGGAAATAAAAGAAGAAATTTAAAAGTACATGGAAGCAAATAAAAATGGAAGTGAAAACATAATGGTCCAAAACCTTTGGGATGCTGCAAAAGCAGTTCTAAGAGGGATGTTTATCGCAATACAGGCCTATCTCAAGAAGCAAGAAAAATCTCATATAACCTAAGTTTATGTTTAAAGGAGCTAGAAAAAGAACAACAAATGAAGACTTAAACCAGCAGAAAAAAGGAAATAATAAAGATTAGAGCAGAATTAAATGATATAGAAAATAAAACCAAGAACATTTTTACAATAAATTTGAATGATTTTTTCCCTAAAACTAGAGTCTTCAAATCAATATCATTTTTGAGATGCAATGACACAGGATATACCCCCAGGCTTTCCTGGGGAATGCTTGCCTTCTCCTTCCTCCACTGTCAGGGGTGTCCCCTGAACAAGTTTAAGGAAAGTGTAGTGAACAGTCACAAAAACATATCTAGGTTTGCAAAGAATTTGTACATTAGATGGCCAATCAGTAGGCACAGGACATTCCCAGGAGCTGTAAGCAGGAGCTTACTGCGGGTGGAAGCAGAGGTGGGGGCGGACACAGAAAGCCCTTGAATCACCAAGATTTAACTATATCACACTTTTTTTGCTCAGATCCAGGCTTCGAGTGGCTCTTGACCACTGCTGTGGATCGAGGTTTCTCTGCTTCCTACCCTGTTGGGGTAGTCCTTGGGCTGCTTCTCAATCTATTTCCCAGAATGGAGATCCACAACCAGAAGGATTCTCAGGAGGAGAGTGACATTCCCCTGGGGATACAGACACTCTGCTCCATTGCCTCACAAAGTCACAGTGAACATTTACTGAGGCAGTGGAGTTCCAGAACCCAGTGTAGCAGCCTTGGGCTAACTCCTTACTGCTCCTGCAGGGATCTTCCCGGCCACTGAATACGGTAGTGAAGAATGAGGACTTTGGATTCAGAGGGACCTGGGATAGAACTGTGCCTCTAAGCTTCAGACCATGACACTTACACAGGGTTAGTTAACCTCTCTGTGCCTCAGTTTCCTCTGCTGTAGAACCAAGAGGGCTGCAGCACATTCCTCCCAGGGCTGTTGTGCCCAGCACCCAGTTAGCTGGGTTCATCCACAGTTCATTTCACCTAAATCCCCAAGAAGCCCTGGGTTCACCCTTCAAAACTAACTATGGACTTCTTTCTTCCTTCAACTCTGCCTTGTTTCCCCCACCCCCAAACATGGGCACAGTGTCTTGTGCTGATCCTGAAGCAGCTCTGACTGTAAAAGTTACCCGAGGTGGAGCAAATGAGCTCAGTGGCTGGTGCGTGGCACCCGGTCGTCAGAGCCCCTGCCAGGTGGCTTCGGTCCCCACCCCCCTCAGCTGGCCTTCTTACAGCACAACAATCCGGGGACCCCTCCATGAGACATTTTCTCCAGTGTTTTCTTTAACTCTGACAACTGCAACTGAAATTTAGCAGCAGCATGTAGTCCCCCAGGGACGCCTTCTGCATATTTCTCTCTTTCTCGTTCACTCTTGCTGTTACTTTTTACTGCTCCTCTACACCAAAGTTCAGATTTCCTTTTTTTTTTTAATAGAAAAAAATGTTCTTGCAGGGGAGAAAGGCCTTGATTTAATCAAGTTTCATGGTAAGCAAATGAGTATTGCAAAATACCCATCCCAAGTACCAAATGAAGAAATTAAAATAATGCTGCCTACTCTTCAAGTGGGTTTCTTTCTTTCACGAAACTACGAGCTTCACAGCAACACCCAACCTGCCTTCCTCCCTCCAGCAGTTTTTGAGCACTCATTCCGTGTCAACCTCTCCGCTACCCACTAGAGATACAGAGATGAAGGGAGCGTGTTCCTCCAGGGCTACACCCACCGGCATCTACACACATGGACAGAATGCAGTGCATTTGGTTAACCTCTGTATTCATCTCTATGCATGCACTGCTGGATACCCTTACAGGCCCACAAGCACAACCTACAATACCTCCAAACTCCCAGAGAGGGCATCCCAAACACCATCTCTAAAACCAACCCTCACTTCTTCTCAACTCTTCCCTAGCATTTTCTGTCTTCCTTAAAGACACCACTGGCCTCAGGCCCAAAAGTGGGAGGTGGGTCTTTATTTGAGCTTTTCCTCTCCCATGAAACATCTCTTCCTGGGTACTTCCAAGTATATTATTTCTAAGCCCCCCAAAAACACCTGCAAGAGAGAAACTAATTGTTCCCATTTTACAGATGACACAACTAAGACTCAGTGGTAAAGCGACCAATTCCAGGTCACATGGTAAGCGTCTGAGTCGGAATTTGAACCCATGTCTCTCTGACTCTAGAGCCAGGGCCTGCCTGTCTCATGGTATGAGAGCCATATTCTTAACAGACAGTGGCTGTGCTGTTTATTCATACTTGACTAATATTTTACTATGATTTGTTCGCATTTCAATAACTTTCCTTTTAATAAATTACAAGGCTTTATGTTTGTATAATCCAGCTTCGTTTTTAGCTTAGAAATCCTAGCCTGACTTTACATAAATTCTTTCATTACATTTCTGACCCTTCCCTTTTTCTATTCTGCTTGAAATGTAACATTTTAAAATGATAAGTTTAAATAAGTAGATAATTGAATTATTTCATGGGAATGTTTTCATTTCCCAGGCACAAGGCAGTCGTGCTGAGCAAGCAGTCACGTGTCTTCACTCAATAAAGCAAAAGCTGCCATGTCTTGGTGCTCAGTAACAAACAACATGGTGCACGTCTGTTAATGGATGGCCCACAATCTACATAGGCTGCAGGAGCCTGGCTGGCTCAGTCAGCGGAGGGTGCGACTCTTGATCTCAGGGTTGTGAGTTCGAGGCCCATATTGGGTGTAGAGATTACTTAAAACAAACAAACAAGCAATAAATAGGCTGAAGGATCTGTTGGGATTCCACGGTTCCTCACTATTTCTCAGTAGGACAAGTCTTATAACATTGATACCTATGAAACAAAAATAATATCTTGGCCTTCAAAGCATCTCAGAGGGCATCAAAAGATTAGAAAATAATCATTTTTATAAAATGGAAGTAATATGAGTGAGGAGAGGAGGCCTCCAGTTGACGACCCAGCAGTTCTCCAGAGATTTCCAGCTTAACTATACCGGAGGTCTTATTACTCTGAGGCTCTCCACAGAGACAGAGTCTCCGGTGCAGGGATCGTGGAGCATCTCAGATGCTCTCTATGTTCAAACCCATTTGCCTGGAGGCACATGCTCATGTTCCTCTAAGTGTGGCTAGCAGGGTATCCCCAGCCCCACTCTGTTCAGACCCTGCCCCTGAGATGAAACATGAGAGGGGCTGGACATGAAGAATCCCACATGACAGTACTAGAGACGTAGCGGTCGAGTATCCTGTGCATCAGCATGTGGGGGAGGGCTCACCAGGGTGGGGCCCTGCTTATCAAGTTGCAAAACATCCAATTGTCCCTGCTTCCCACCACAGGCACATGTCACTCCCAAGGTGACAAGCAAAACTTTAAAACTTGTAGAAAATGTGGAAGAATACCCTTATGACCTTGAGTAGCTTTTAGAAAATGATACAAAACAGCAGAAACCATGAAGGAAGGAGATGAGTTTGACTGCATTACAATGGAAAACTTCGCATTAAAAGACACAAGTTTCAAGAAAAGCCACAGGTTGAGAGATTCCCAATGTACGTTCCATTCCTGATTATATACTCCACGGAAACTCATATGTGTCCACAAATATGGACAGGAGAAGTTTGCTATGGTATTTTCGGTAATGGCAAAAAAAAAAAGTAACTTAAATGTTTATCAATAGGAGAATGAATAAATGTTGGCATATTTATGTAACTGTAAACAGCATTAAAATGAATGAACTACAATTATATCACTATGGATAAACATCAAAAGCAGTTTTGAAAGAAATCCCAAAGCAACCCAGTGTTGAAGAGAAGGGTATATATGATAGAATCTATATAAAGTTTCAAAACCCTGCACAACCCAACACTGCATATTATTTATATTTTCTATAGGTTTATACGTACATAATACATGCATGAAAATAGTAAACATTAAAGTCACGAGAGTATTTCTATCTGAAGGTGAACAAGATGGCGAGGGCCACCGGGGCACTCGACAATATGGCTAACATTTTGTTTCTTTTCAAAAAGGGATGAAGCAAGTGGTATGTCAATACTTAAGTAGGCTGGGTATTTGATTCCATGATTTGTCCCTACACAGGAAAGTTGTCACAATGTTGAGAAATTCCATTTTTAGGCCACAGTGGCAGCAGCGTAAGGCGCAGCTGTGTGTTAGATTTAAGTGCTAGATTTAAAGGCAGGTGGGGGCAGGGTTGTCCAGGTATGAATTCACAAAGTTTATTTCTGTGTGTGATGCTGCTAGGCCCACATGGGGAGTGAGAGGGATGGGCCTGTCCTCTAGCAGGTTCTGGTTGGCAGAGGAGGAGAAGATAAGATATGTCTAAGGCAAAGTAGAGTAGTCTACAAGAGGCATGCTTGTGTGGGGTTCACTGGGATTCTATTTAGTTACAAGGAGTGAGAAACCCTCCAGCCACAAGAAGAGCTGGAACAAAGACCCAAGTTGGGAGTGATGAGAGCATATTCTGCAAGAGAAAAATGTGCCTGGGTTTGGGCCATGTGTAGGGAGGCCGGCCTGAATGTTGGCCTGAGGGGTTTAGATTTAATTCTGGAGACCAGAAAAAGCCACAGAAGGCGTTTGGAAGAGGGAACATTAATCAAGGCACTAGTTTATAGGAGCCATCGAAGTGAGGGCAGAACGTGCAAGGCCAAAGCGGGGCCTCTGAAGTAAACCAGGAGACAAAGGAGAGCCTCCAGCGGTAGGAGGCACAACAGAGGAGGTAGAAGCTTCTGGAGCGAGGGGAAGCTGCAGGAGCCAGCAAGGAAGGGGAAGGTGGGACCCAAGGTTCTGAGGCTGACTGGCTCTCACTGGTTTTGGAGGGAGGCTGAGGAAACGAGGCTGTGCGGCTTACAGTAAGATTAACACATGGACACTGATGTGGATGACCATGACATGAGAGAAAACCTACAATTATTCTGTGCTTGCTGTGTGCCCGGCAATGGCCTCAGCCCTCTCCACAAAGTGGCGCATTCCATCCTCCAGCAACCCTGCTGGGGAGGCACTATTGTCATTCCTGTCTTACAGGTGAGGTAACTCAGGCGAGAAAGGTCACGTGCCCCAGCCAGGGTCATGCAGCTGCCACGTGGCGAGCCAGGGTTTGAACCCAGCCGTCTGACCCCAGAGCCCAGGCTCTGTCGCAAGAGAGGTGCCCAAGCCTTATGTATTGAGGTGTCCCTTGTACCCCCATGATGGGCAAATGCCGTGATTTCTGGGTAGTAAGAAGACTGAAGAAACTGATAGGAAATGACCTCAATCTCTGTAAGCAGAAGGTGGAGTCATATGTATAGAACAAAGCAGTCTGGGGCTACAGAGCAAGAAACATTAGAAAATGCTGCTTGGAGAATGGGAATTCAGATAAACAGATCTTACAATACCAATGAGAGTCAACTATTAGCATAAACAGATGAATTTGATGAGGATACAAACCATCTGACTGAGAACCCTAAGAGCACAGAAATTAAGGACAGGAATGTACAAATCACTTAAATACTTGATTTTGGAGCCCAGCTGGGAAAAAGAAAGACGAAGTCTGGGGGAATCGGTAAAAGAACATTCATGGAGTTTTCAGCTACAAGGTTGAGAGACTGATAATGAGAGTGAAGGTGGACAGCAGGGTCAGTGGGAATGAGGGCCCGGAGGCAGCAGAAAAACAAGGGCTCGCTGTGAGCCCAGGAGAAGCAGATGTTAAGATCTTGGAGAAGACACAGATTTCAGGGACCAGGTCATGGAGGTGTAGCAAGGCCAAGGAAAGGGAAGGTGGCCATGGAGAAGCTCCAGGCATTGAGGAGGTCAGAAGATTATGAAGACCTGATAAATAGAAGAATCACCTATGTAAGTAGAAAACTTCCCAATGATGGAGCCAAAGTCAGGAGTGAAAAATCAGGGTGTGGCTATGATGGGGGTAGAAGATGCTAAAAGGAGACACACGAAGTGGAAGAGAAATGGCCTGTACAATGCTTCAGGAAGAAGTATGTAGACCCCTCCATCCTAGTCCTACATCTGAAGGGAGAGATGTATTGGAATATACAGCATATGAGTTGACTGGAACTTTTTAAAAAAGCAAACAACTAAAAAAAAAAAAAAAAAAAGCAAAAGCAAACAACAACTAGATCGGTAGGTTGGATGCTTTAAAAGGAAAACACTGTATTTTAGCTCCCGTAATGAGCCCAGTAAGAGAAGAGGTTTACAGAGAGGGAAAATGGATGGTAATCGGGCAAAAAAATAGGGGCACAAGGAGTATATTAGAGAGATATGGAGTAGTGTACATGAGGCAAGCAAAAGGAAAGGAGAAATCAGAGTAGAGTCGCATTAAATCCAATGTGTCGTCTTGGGAATGTACTATAGACTTCCTTCCGCGTACCCAGGACACTCATGACTTCTTTACAACTGTTGAGAAATGCGTGTATCTTCCCAGTGCCTTTGCTGAACAACTGGACTTTGAATCAAAGCCTGACTCCTCCTCCGCTCTACTCCAAGGCACATGACCGGCCCGGGCTTCAGTGCTCCTGGGTGACTTGTGAAAGGAGCAGGCAATCCATTACGTGTCCTGTTTGCACCTTTGTTCCCATTACAACCGTAATTCAGACGAAACACACACACACGCCTGCATGCTTAGGCGTGAAAGTTAACACCATATACAGTAATATGAAATACTACATATGTGCACTGGGGTTAATTTACAGTTACTGCGGGATCCATAACTTTGTAATTTCCTGGCTTTGGTCTGTATAGTTTTTCAGACTCGACATTTTATTAACTTTTTCTTTAAACCAGCTATCTGTCTTTTGGCTGGTATTCCCCAGCGTATTAGCTTGCATATTTCCAAGCTGAATATCATGTTGTAAAAGTCTATCTATTTCCCCTCATCTCTCTCAGTCCATCTGTATTTTTTTACATCTAACCTCCTGGGTCTTTGCCTTTTTTGGCTCTGTGAATTTAATTAATGTACTTTTGACTTTCTTTACCAGGTCACTGTTGAAAATTTACATAAAACAGATCCAATTTTTTTTTATCATACCCTAATAGAAGCACTTCAGCTACATTTTCCTTTCCCATATATCTCAATTTATCTTTCCAATACAGCTTCCCTCACTTAAGAATTCTTAGATGCAATCAAACATGAACACTTTTGACTATTCTTTCTACAGAGAGCCTGGTACATTTGTAGCATTCTCCCATGTTAAAATCAGTTGATATGTAAAAAGCATTTGATATCATAATGCTCTTCATAAAATCATCCAGCCCTTCTTTTCGTCTTTGTTCTTCTTGATATTGAAGTGTCTGAGGGATTTCTTCGCTTTTATAGAATTGTTTTCTTTCTTTTTTTTTTTTTAAGATTTTATTTATTTATTTGAGAGAGAGAGAGTGAGAGAGAGAGAGAGCACAAGAGGGGGGAGCGGGAGAGGGAGAAGCAGACCCCCCGCCAAGCAGGGAGCCCGATGTGGGACTCGATCCCAGGACTCCAGGATCATGACCTGAGCCGAAGGCAGTCGCTTAACCAACTGAGCCACCCAGGCGCCCCTAGAATTGTTTTCTTATATTTCTCTTGATTTGGGAGAAATGAAGATGTTTTCAGAGAAACAAAATATAGGTATTAGCCTTCTTCCCCATTTTCTCAAAAACAAAACCAACAAGGTTACTTTGAGTTGCTAATAAAAAACAAACAAAAAGCCCTCCTATCTGACTGAATGAACAAATTCTAATGCATTTGAGATTTTGAATCTTAGAATGTTAATTGCAAGGATCCATTATGTTTTTCCTCATATTTTTGCTTGTGTGTTCACTATGGCATTTAATGCCAATGATCTACAAATTTATGTCTCTTTTATCTCTTTTTTTCTTTAAAAACATTCACTGGTAAGCTATGATCAGTTTCTTTGTTCTCCATATTAACAATGTGCTTTCTTGCTAACAGAAACATTTTTATGTCTACACCATAGAAATCAACATTTATGCTACATTTTTGGAAAAGACAACTCAAATCAACTCTAAGGCAGTAACATCTGAGCTTCCATTTTGCCTGTAATTCTTTAAAAAAAAAATTTTTTTTTTAAAGATTTTATTTATTTGACAGAGAGAGACACAGCGAGAGAGGGAACACAAGCAGGGGGAGTGGGAGAGGGAAAAGTAGGCTTCCTGGTGAGCAGGGAGCCTGATGTGGGGCCCGATCCCAGGACCCTGGGATGATGATCTGAGCTGAAGGCAGACGCTTAACCACTGACCCACCCAGGTGCCCCTCAAATTTTTTTTATTAACATATACTGTATTATTTGTTTCAGGGGTACAGGTCTGTGATTCATCAGTCTTACACAATTCACAGCGCTCAACATAGTACATACCCTCCCCAATGTCCATCACCCAGCCACCCTATCCTTCCCATCCCCCTCCACTCCAGCAACCCTCAGTTTGTTTTCTAATTCTTACTGCTGATATTCTTAACAGGTTATAAATAAGTTGGCAATGAAACCAATAAAAGTGAACATGCTGAATTCTATTCTTCTTAGAAACCCTATTTAAATACTTCACCTGATTTCCAAATTTTTCTTTGATGACCCTTACTAGTTGAAACAATTTTAATTGTATCATCACTTTCTTTTTGGCTCTTTAAACCATCTGATATTTTAACCAATAACACACAGACTAAAATGTACTAACGAATACAGCTGGATTGCCATGAGAATGATCAAACTGAATTAAGTCTATGGAATGCTGTCTGGAAAGACTTAAGAAAAAAGGGAGTTACCTTCTGGTTAGCTTTCTACAGAGCACTGCTCCAGTCAGAGCTGAGGATCACAGTGCTCCTGTCATAACCTACAGCCTTCTACGGTTTGGACCTCTGACTCAGAGGCTCTTGGACAGTGAGCTGAGCGATGGACATCAGGGGGGCCAGCTAGATGAAGAAACTCCGGGACAGCCAGAAATGGCCAGGAAGAAATAGCCTTGTGTTATATGGGGGTAAATTGAGCCCAGCCTTGAAGGAATGTTCCTGGGAGGTGGGGTGGGATGGGGTTGGGAGGGCTGTCAACCTTCCAGCACTCTGCAAATGGTCTTCCAATGCTTCCAATGCTTTACCGTGGGATTCTACTCTGATGCTTCAGTGTCATGATCCCACTAAGTAATTCATTGATGAGAACGTAAATGAAAATTTGTGGGATTAGGTTGCTCCCCTTCTCCATTTAAAGATGATTTATTATTTTTCTTTTAATTAAAGGACCCCAGGAAAACATTTGTTTTGAGTCCTGATATGCAGGCCCACCGAGACTTATTTCACAGAACTTCTCACCGAAGGTTCAGCAGGTCCTGTCTGCGTCTCTACAATGTATTACTTCCGTGGACACTCGGGCCCACAGCCTCCCCGAATCCTTCCTCATAATCCCCAACATCTGTTCTATGTCCAGTGCTGACCAACGTGGGAATCGGCAAGTATTGGCTGTCAGCGTCGACACAGATGAGCAAACATGCTCACAGAGCGTCAGCTGGCCCTGTGATTTCAGCTGAACATGCCGGACATAAGCAAGGCTCTAGTTTAAACCATTTGTGACACAGAGGAAACACCTGTTTAGAAGTCATCCAAAATAAACGGTGTTGAGTAATTTGAGGGGTTGAGGTTGATAGAGCAGTTCAGATTGCAGAGCTCTGGGTACTTGGGTGCATTATATACCCCAAATCCCTAGGGTTGAGGCTAACATGTACTTCTCCAGTGTTTGGAGTGAGGATGGTCTATTTAAAGTTGGGGTGAATCTTATTCCTTTTTGGGTGACACACAGAATTTTATGAAATCCATAGCTTCAACCTCAACCAAACGTCTCATCTCCCCTTATTTTGGACTCAAGCCTAATACCTTTCATAAAAAAAAATTAAAACATAATGTGCTGCTTTTAATAGAATGCTTGATTTATTTGGGGAGAATAATATGACCCAAAGGAAAAGCTGGATCTTTGTATAGTAGTGAATTACACTGGACTGTGAGCCATGTCTCCCTTTCTACCTAATCAATTGCCCAGCTGGGGAAAGTGACCAAATTCACTCAAGTGAATTTGGTAGAGGCATTCTAGAGGCATTGTGGTGTTGCGTTGTTCCAAAGGTATCCAGGGTGGAATGACAAAGAATATGAAACAAAAAGAAAAATAAGGCAACACAATTTAACATGAAATACCAAATGAGACATGTCCTTCAGATATGCAACCTGCCTAACTCACTGTAAGCTCATATGGTGAGTTTAATGATTAAGTAACAATCTCCTTGAGTCCAAGTTTGCCCATCTACAAAATGGGGCTATCTTATCCTTGCAGAGTGGTTGCTGGGCATCCAATAAAAAATAAATGACCTAGGATGGTACTTGGCACTGTAATTTTTAGTACACTGCAAACTTTGGCAAAATCTAACTCTCTGGCATGGAATGTGAGGCTGTTCATGGTCCGGCTCCTGTCTATCATCAAGATCCTGCTCTTGGCCTTTCATCACCAGAACCCTGCACCCCAGCCATGCTGAACAGTCTGCATGTCTCCCAATCCTCAATATTCTTTTTTTTTTTTTCTTTTTCTTGGCCTTTGCCCATCTCGTTCTTTGCCCAGCCCCATTCTGCCATTGCTCTGACTGCCATTCTCGTTCTTTGACAATGCCCCATTCTGCCATTGCTCTGACTTTTAGAATTCTTCTTCCTCCCTCAAGATTCAGTTCAAATATCACTTTCTCAGTTTCTCCAGGCAGGATTATATACTTCCATTTTTTTTTTTTTTGCATGGCTACCATCTGTCAGGCACTGGACTAGTAACTTGCCTCCCTCTCATTTAGTACACACGCATGGCCCTATAAAAATCTCATCATCTTCCATCTTACAGACGCGAAAGTTTGGTTCAGAGAGGTCACATGATCTTCCTAAGGTCATGCTGCTGGCCAGAGGTCAGAACCACTGTTTGCTCCAAGTCCATCAACCCCAGAGTGCCTGCTCTTTCCACTGTACCCTGCGATCCTGCATTATGTGCAATGTTCTGCTTCTTTGTTTACCCATCTTCATTAGACTGAAAGCCTCCTAATGATAGGGATGTGTTCTATCCAACTGAGCAGCTGGTTTGTCCCAGGCAGCCACTTATTAACAGATTCACTAGAGACAACGAAGGGGAACCTATTTTCTGCACAGGCTATCCATATATACTATACATTTGATACTGCCTTCTTTGTCTGGTCTAAACATCTGGAAAGGAAGCGAAAGCCTCGCACATGAGTACCATCCAGGGAACACCTGTTTGTAAATCTTTAGCAATGGACACTAAATGTTTTTGTCTGGATTCTTAAGTGTTCTTGGATCAACATCAGGTAAACCTTCCCTCTTGGGTGGCTTTCCAGCAGTTAGATACTAGGGTCAGCTCTCAGCACATGGGTCTATTTTAAGCCGATTAGCTAGAAGCATCCACTCTATGAAGTGCAGTGTGCCCACAGTCAGGCCAGGCCGCCTCAGTCCTAGGAGATATGGCTGCCTGCCTTTATTGGCATGGCCATGATCCTGGCAACAAATTCCCCTGGAGACCTGACTCTGAATGATATCTTCAGAGCAAGAGTCCCATAGTGTAATGACAAAGTGGCTCCAGTTTAATTTACTGTAGTAGTCCCTGTCACTTCCATGACTACTGGGAAAGCTGGTCACACGACAGACACTCCACTGACCTTAGCTGTGTGTTCAGTCTCTCACGTGACCTCTGAGGCCTCTCAGACCAGGCCTGCTCATAGCATAGCGCGGGTCTAGCTACTCCCTGCCTCTGGGGGGGGTCTATGTGCACAGCGCTTCCATCTTCCCTCGCCCGCTGGCCGCAGCTAATGGAGACGTGTCTGTCTATGTCCTGGGATAGTCGTGATAATTGTTGCCATTTACTGAACACTCATCCCGAGCCAGGCATGGTGCTAAGTGCATTAACGTGAATTATTTTATCGAATTAACACAGTAAACAGTAAACACAGTGCAGTTTCTCCCACCTGGATCTCCCTTTTGTAGATGATATAAAAATGCAGGAAGGGATCAGGTGACTTGTCCAAGGCCACATGGGCAGGAAGTGGTCTAGCTGGGAGATCCTGTGCTCCGAACTGCCTCTCAGGCAACCCTGGGTCTTATTAAAGGGATCCAAGAACACGACTGCCAACCCAGGCAGGAAAACTGGGCTGGCCCTGCCGTGTAATCTGGTATCAGGGGAAGAAGCTGAGTAAACAGAAGTCAGAGTGGGAGTTCATGTACAGCTCACAATAACGCACTGGTAATGGGAAACCTAAATAAGATAAAAAGTGAAATTTGGGGGGGCATTAAATATGGTTCTTTTCAGGTCTAAACCCCATGACTGACTTCCCCAGCAGGCTTTGAGCAATCAAAACACCCAAGACAAATCCCATAAGCATACCTAATTGAATAATCCAGATTCTGTTTGCTTGGGTTTTTGAAGCATCAAAACAGTTCCTTTATATGCTGACTTTGGCTCCCCTGAAGTTTTAATTAAGCCTCCCAAGGCTCCCAAGGCTCCCAAGCATATTAAAATGAGGCAGAAAGAAAGCCTGCGGCCTTTGATGCCAATGACCACAAGGTGCAAGAATTCTGGTTTGATCTGTGCTAGAGCAGCTACGGCTGATGCTCAGAGCCAACCCAAAGGGAGAATTCTCTATTTATTTTCCTTTGTGGGGAGGGGGCGGTGATTACTCAAGTGATGAAAAGGTTTCTTTCTTGTGGGAAGCTGCAACAAAACAGGCACCAGGGAATCCCCAGGCAGACGGGCAGTTCTGTTCTGACCAATCCCAAGAGACTGGAGATGGGCGCTCATCCGTCAAGGACCACACTAGGGCTTTTCCCTTGCTGGGCCTCTCTGAGATCCATGTTCAGCACCACATCCGCTCAGCTGGGCCTCTCTGAGATCCATGTTCAGCACCCCATCCGCTCAGCCAATGGATTTTAGTGCTTTTTTCCTGCTTTAGGGGAATGAAGTCACGTCATGCCCACCCCTTCTGGCTAAGTTTATTACAAAACCCTAAGCTCTCTGGCTCTACCCTATCTTGGATGCCGCTCAGGACTTCTTATCAAGTATCTTCTCTGGGGCTGGCTAAGAACTTCAAGATGATTCCCCAGTTCTACCTGAGTTAGGTTCCCGTGTTTCCAACAGATAACTCAGCTTGCTCTCCCTGCCTCGATGGTATGTGTGGCACCACTGCCCCAGCCCACCTGTTTATCCAGCAGGCCGGCCAACTAGGCCCTGTGCTCAGAAGTGTGCTGGGTGCTGAGGCCAATGGGACACATTCTTCTCTAGCATCTTACATGCTAGTTCAAGAGAGAAAAAAACACAGACCATTTCTGTCTAGCACAGATAAGCTCAGAAATGATGATATAGCAGTGTACTCTGGGAAAGCAAGGGTGGCAGAGACCACTGCTGGTTGGGGACAAATCCAAAATGCATCATAAAGTGACACGTACTGAACGAGTAAAGAATGGGTAGGGACGGGCGCCTGGGTGGCTCAGTTGGTTAAGCGACTGCCTTCGGCTCAGGTCATGATCCTGGAGTCCCGGGATCGAGTCCCGCATCGGGCTCCCTGCTTGGCGGGGGGTCTGCCTCTCCCTCTGACCCTCTTCCCTCTCGTGCTCTCTGTCTCTCATTCTCTCTCTCAAATAAATAAATAAAATCTTTAAAAAAAAAAAGAATGGGTAGGGTTACTATATAAAAGGTGGCAACGGGAGGGACATTCAGGTGGAGGACAAGGAGCAACAAAGAGATGCAGGCGGCAGTGAAGGGTTCAATTTGCTCAATCACACATCACGTACATGGGTGTTGTGAGGGAAGAGGCGGGAAAGGCTGGTGGAAGTCAGACTCTAGAGGCCCTAGAGCAAGAGGCTGAGGAACAGATTTTATTTGATAGACAGTGAGACAACCTTCATTTGTTATTCACACAAAGAGTACTTTTGAGCCCATGTTATGAGTAAGACACTAAGCTAGTTGCTGGGCACACAATGAAGAAAAAAAAAAGGATATTTCCTCAACTCAAGGTGCTGACATTCTAGGGGTGGGAGGAATAGATCATTAAACAAATAACACAACTGACGTTCCTGTCATTCACGTCAATGAAGGAAAATATTTCGATGTAATTATAAAGAATAATGAGGGGTCCTAGGGTTTCTCTTAAGAAGTACCATTTGAGCTGAGCCCAAAAGAAGGGTTAGATATTTCCAGGAGAGTTTGGGCAAGGGGTTTGGAGTACTGAACATGGAAAGAACAGCACCTGCAAAGGCCACAAGCAGGAAAGACCTTAGTCAACGTGAAGAACTGAAAGATGAGCTGTACCACTGGACGGACGGTGTTTCAGGAGGAAGCTGGCAAGACTCACAGGGCTAGGTCAGGCTGGGCCTTGTCTGCCACGTAAAAGATTTTGGTTCTACACAGAATTCTAAATCATTAAAGGGTTTGAAAGGGGGAAGAGCATAATTTCACACTGTTAAGAGAACATTCCAGTTGCGGTGCAGAAAATAGGGAGGAACAAGACGAGAAGCAAAGAGCCAAGCCAAAGGTAGTGGCCTGTGCCAGGGTGAGGGCATGAAAATGAGGGTAAAGGGACAGAATGGGAAGATATTTGGGAGGAAGAATGGACAGGACTCAGTGACGGATTAAGTGTGAGTTAGGGTGAGGGAGGTGCCAAGGAGGTGATCGGGTAGGTAGGATAGACTCACACAGAAAAACCAATGAAGATATTCCTACACTTACAGGCCACCATCAGGAGGGCAGCACTAGAAATATAAACTGCAGGAAAGGTGTGAGAAATTTTTGCTGAGGGAAAATGGGTAAGATTTGAATAGAGTTTGTGGGAAGAGGATGAGGAAGATTCTAGGGTGACTTGGATTAAAGATCTATAATCTAGCAGTTGGAAACAGAGACTACTTCCAACACTGGGCCAAAGTGGGACAGATTTGAGACACAGTCACAGAAATAGTATAGGAAGCTGGGTTTAGAGTAGAAGAGACTGGCAGGGGAGAAAGAGGAGGGAGAAGAGAAATGCAATGGAATGTTGAGGGACCTCTACATCTCAGGGAACAAAGAAAGACAAGAAACAGAGGAAGACCAGAGGGTCAGAGGAGAGCTTCAACATGGCGGGAGAAGACAACAGTGTCAAACGTTGCAGAAAGGCTGAGGAACAGCAAGACTAAGACCCGTAGTTCCAGGGACTAGAAAGACATTCATGACCTGAAGGTTAAGTGAGTGCCAGGAGTAAAGGAATGTGAGGGACACAGGAGGACACGTATAGGTTACTCTTTCACCAAGCTTGGGAGGGAAATAGAGCACAGAGTACTTTAAGGGGGGAAAACCAAGGACAAGGAAGGTGTTTGGGGAGCTCACGTTAGGGAAATAGCTAGTGAACATAGAGAAATTAAAAATGTACAAGAAGTCCAGGATTAGGCAAAGTTTTTATATTTGCTTTGTTTTGGGGGAGAAGGAGTACCCACTAGGTTGTACTTGTCCACGGGTAACTAAAAATTCAACAAACTGCTCAAACAACAAACAGTTGCCGACCGTTCTCCCAAAATAATTCCGGATATAGGTCCTTGCTCCTCCGTGCTATCAAGTCCCCAGGCTTTTCCTGTCCTGCAGCAGCATCACCCACAGTGCAGGCTTTCTGTCCCCTTGCTTCTGGCCTCACAGTCCCCGAATGGCTATGGAGGCAAGGCAACCTATCTACCTTCCAGGAAGGAGGAGGATGTAGCCCCATCCAGCTCCACTCTCACGAAGGTAGCCCGTGGCCAAGTTTCCCTAATGCTTGCCGGCCATTTCCTGCTCATGTGGCAACGTGTCACTACAAGGGAGGCTGGGGACCCAAATGTTTGTCTTTTCAGCACCCTTCATAGGCAGTGGTAGGAAGAAAAGATTTGTTAATGGCATCTGAGTTAGCCATAGAGATGCAGACAGTGATCTGGGGAAGAGGTAATTAGGCTTAACACATGGAGAAAGTAGAGTTCCTGAGAAGGGAAGAGAAGACAGGGGATACAGAGGTGTCTTGAGAAAGCAAACCACGAAACTGGAGGTGGGTGAGATGGGTGGGTCATCAGTGTGGGATGTGGGACTGTCCTCTCAGCGAGCATGAGGGAGGGAGGAAGAGTAGGGTTACACGGTCCAGAGAGAATTGCAGGACAGGGGAATCTCACCTGGGGCAACACGACAGCGAGTCAGCAGAACGGGGAACCCCCAGGGGCTGGCCAGCTCTAGCGTGGGAAGCCTAGAACAATGTTCTGTCACTGAAACACCCCTGCCAGATATCAGTTTTCTTTGCATAATTAAGAACAACCATTTTATTTTTCTTAAAAGGTTGGCTCTTCAGGTTGGTTCTAAAAGGTTGGCTATATTCCTGAAAATATTTAAGGGACTGGTTGAACCACTTCTAGAGAAGGAAATACCAATCACTACAGGCCGAACGTAAAGTAGGGAGAGAAAACGGAGAAAAATGGGTCAATGATTTTCATTTGAACACAGAGAAGTAAATGGAATAAATAATTCTTCACATTCTTCAGTGACAGAAATGATGTAATTTTGAATCAATTGAAAGGATTCTAATATCTCTTATTCCAAAGGGAGTCTTTAAACATGCACATCGGCCGACTCTTTGCCTCTTCTTTAAAGCAGGTCCCCTGGCCATCTGCTCTGGGAGCCCGGAAGTGTTGGGCAGGTTGTTACTTCTGCCAAGCGGGATCTACTTTCTAACTGACAGAGAGAAAATGTGGGCTTGTAGAACTTACCGATTGTTTTCTCTGGGTTTTGAAACCATAACATTTCCATTCAGAGGAAATAGTCTAGGATGTTTATTTTTTCAGACTTCATGAATATTAAAAGCCCCATAATTGAAGCCAAAACATAAGGAAAGTGAGTGCAGTGATACCAAATGTGGGTGTTCTGCCTTCAAAGTAGTCTTCATCCATGTAAAATGTTTGAAGCAAAAGAAGATAAATGGTATACATATACAGCTACATTAAATATAGTTCTGGAGGGGCGCCTGGGTGGCTCAGTCATTAAGCATCTGCCTTCGGCTCAGGTCATGGTCCCAGGGTCCTGGGATCGAGCCCCGCATCGGGCTCCCTGCTCCACGGGAAGCCTGCTTCTCCCTCTCCCACTCCCCCTGCTTGTGTTCCCTCTCTCGCTGTGTCCCTCTCTGTCAAATAAATAAAATCTTTAAAAATATATATATATATAGCTCTGGAGACGAAGTGATCACGATTTTATCTGGGCTTTTGCCATACCCCGTGATGGAAGGCAGCATGAGTAAGAAACGCGCTGTTAATGTGAGTGCACCACAGAGAAGGAGCAGACCCCTCCTGGAAATTCAGTGTGCCGTTTCTTTCTCAAAGGTTCAGATTTATTCAGCCCGGATATACCATGGACCTCTGAGGATTTACGTATCTTTAATTTAATGTGAAGAACTAATAACCAGTGAGGGGCTTAGATAAGAGACCTTATGAATGTTCAAGCCTTCTGAGTATCCCAGTGCCAAGACACACATTTCTTAACACGAACCCGTGTACCACCGAATGCGTCATATTATTTCTTGCCCGATGCTGCTGGTGCAAGAGCAGAAGCCCACGGTTGGAGAAACACACTGGCATTGCGACAAACACAGTTCAGGATGCTGACTTAGACAGCTACCAGCCTACTTGGGGATTGAGAATGATTCAGGTTCCGCAAAAAAAGTCAATTTTTTTTTTTTTAAGAGAAAAACCAAACACTAAATCACTTCTGAAGTGAAGGAGCCATTAAAACTCATTCAATAAAGGTGATAAAATGCAGAATTCTAACTTCTTTTTTTTTTAATTAAATGCTTTCCCCAGTGTGTTGAGTGGTACGGGAAGGCTGTAGGATTCCCCATGCAAAGACCAGCCATGCGGTTGGGGTGGAGGGAACAATACTGACCTAGGGTTTATGCACTTGCGTGAGAACCAACTGTGTAGCTGACACCCAGGAAAGGGAAGAGGGAGTGGGCAGGAGGAAAAGAAAATACCAAAGAAGCACACAGAGGAGAGACAAGGAGAAGGAAGCCCAGGAGAATCTAGGGAGTGCATGTCTCCTGCTGTTCCCATGGTCCTCCATGGTTTTCTGGCCTCAAGGCAGGTGCTGACCACCTCGTTTTTCCATTCATTGGTTCATTCCTTCAAACATTTCTGAGAGTTAACTAAATACAAAGTGTATTAGTTTTTTTTTTTTTTAAAGATTTTATTTATTTATTTGAGAGAGAGAGAATGAGAGACAGAGAGCATGAGAGGGGGGAGGGTCACAGGGAGAAGCAGACTCCCCGCCGAGCAGGGAGCCCGATGCGGGACTCGATCCCGATCCGGGACTCCAGGATCATGACCTGAGCCGAAGGCAGTCGCTTAACCAACTGAGCCACCCAGGCGCCCCAAACTGTATTAGTTTTGCAAGAATTTAAAATTTAACTTTTCTTGTGTGACTGGTCATGAATACTTGATTTTTTATTTTCTGAATTTATACTTATTTTTGAGACATGATCCATCAATTCCGTGTTTCTCATTCATTCATTTGGCAAAACATCCATGGAACACCTGCCGTATGCCAGACATAGCACCGTATGCCGGAGACATGGTGGACTGTAAGGGAGACACAGTTTATGCCCTCCAGGGCCTCCTGTCTACTGGAAAAGAAAGATATTCAGGGAATAAATGTCATGGAAGTAACAACGGGGACGACAGCATGCTCTGGGAGGTGACGGCAGCTGAGGCAGGAGTAGGGAGCCATCAGGAACCCCCCCCCCCCCCCGCAATAAGTCACTTTCCGGCAGAAGCTTGGAGGAGGAGGAGTAGTGGATCGGGTATCGGGGGAAGGCGTGCCGCTGGAAGGAGCAGAGGGCCCTGTTCCAGGCCTGGGCAGAGCCCCAGATGCTGGAGAGAGCTGGAACATTCCAGGGGCTAATATAGAGGAGCAGAGAGAGTAAGGGAGAGCTGATACAAAGAGCAATTAGATTGTGGAGGGTCTTTAAATCTTGTTAAGTACCCTGGACTACATCAAAATGTCAAGATGAAGCTATTTGGGGTTTTAAGCAGCAAAATGACACACTCCAATTTACATTTAAGAAAGATGATTTAGCCATGGAAATTCCCTGTAAAAATTCAGCACTTTAGCTTGAAATCTTCAACTCTAAATCTTTTTTATACTATTAAATGTACCTACAATCACACCCTTATTAACTATTTTCAGTTTAATCTTAGACACAAGGTGTTTCTCTTCCTGTCCAAAGCCACTGTTTTGTCCTGAACTCTTGATTCCACTTTTCTCTCTTGAGTCCATTCATTACTCTTGCCATGAGCCCCTCCCTCCTCTCCTTTATCTTCCATCCCTCTGGTCCTAGAACAGTTTGTTCCCACGGAAATGATTTCCCACTTCTTAAATGCTGGGGGGGTGGGGGTGGGGGTGGTGAATCTCTATTTTCCTTCAGGAACTTGCTGAGGGGAGTCATGATTATCCTTAAGAGTCCCCATAGTTCTTTAACCGCACCTCAATGTTGACCTTGTCCTTGTGTAGCTTGAGTTCATTACTTCCATGTACACACTTCATTCATTACACAGAACATATTGTACTATTTGTTTTCTTCACTCACTCTTTGAGGACAATAACTACACATTTTTATATTCTCAGCACCAAGTTCACAGCCTGGCAGAAAGAAGACCTGCTATTTTTTTCACCTGAATACAGCCAGCATTTGAAAGTCCTTGTGACTCCCCAGACCTAGATGAGAGATGATTCTTCTGTGAAAAAGAAGGGCTACACAATTTATAAAACAAGCACAATCCCATCTTTACTTGCTTAGTTCTTGGTGAGAATTACATATATAGGAGGAACCCGAAATACTTCAATGAAAAATCAATTTATGATAGTTCATAGGTTGAATTATCTCCCTCCCAAATTCTTAAGTTAAAGTCCTAAAACCTGGTACTTCAGAATGTGCTTTATTTAGAAATAGGTCATTGCAGATATAATTAGTTAAGATGAGATCATTAGGGTGGGCCCTTCATCCTGTGACTGGTTATAAAAAGGAGAAATGTGGACACAGCCATGAACACAGGGAGGAAAGTAGGGACCAGGGTGATGCTTGGGTAGAGGCCAAGGAAGGTCAAAGATTGCCAGATACTGCTAGGAGACAGACACATGGAAAGATTCTCCTTCACAGCTCTGGACACCTTGACTTCAGACTCCCAGCTTCCAGCTCTGAGAGACAAATTCTGTTAAGCCACCCAGTTTGTGGTACTTTCTTACAGCAGCCCTAGGAAACGAGTGCAGACATTAGTAGGTGGTCAACTGTTCATAGCGGAATGGCCCTTGCCAAGCCTTCAGTCACTGTGCTCTGAATGGGAGAGGCCCAGCAGAGAACAGTGAAAGGGAGGGTAGAAACTGTGTTATGGGATGTACCCCTGGGACATTATCAATCCAACATCAACACTATCACCTGAGTCTTGCAAAGACAAGGGAAAGTAAGTTGAAGGGCACCTTACTGGTCAGTATTTACTTCCCCTGTCCACATCAGCTATTTGGAAAAGAATCATCCTTTGACGATGACACAAATCCACCAATTAAAAAGCCAGACACTGAAACTATACCAACAATTTCTGTAGTGTTATGCAGCCAGAGAACAACTTCATGGTAAAAGCTAAAATTACATAATCGTATCTAGATGATATTCTCAGAAAAATAAAGCTGTTGTTCAACCCCCCGTGTACAGAAAGAAATACTCCATCATGGATGTGGGTGGTGCCATTAATGAGAATACAGCCCAGGACCGCCATCTCCATTAGTATGGTAACTTCCAGGGACAAGGGGACCAAGGGTCATCCCGTGAAGGAAAGTCCAGACCAGAGTTTGTGTTATCCCAGGCTACCACGTCGGTAGATGGTAGGACAGGCTCTGGACCCGATCACTGGGACTTCAGTCTGAATCATTTTCCTAAAATAAATGTTATCTGGATGGACATCAACATGGAGAGTCATTTTTCTTAACGTAAAAATGGTAATGGTAAAAAGCAGAGAAAGATTTCATGTGTTGTGCATTTCGTGCTCTTTAGCACTTGGACGGGCCCCCGGTGGCCGCAGACCATGGCTTACGCTCGCTGTCTGCAGGGCCCAGTGACGCGCTGCCTTGTCGTAGGCGAAGAGAATAAACGTTCACCGCGAGTGCAATCAAAGACTTTAATAAAATACCCTTTTAGAAGACTCCAGGGGCTGGCGAGAGTGCTGTTGCCTGCTCTTGGCGGGACTGTGCTGGTGGGTCTGGTTATGGGAAAAGTTACTACGCTGTTCAGCCAAATATGGTAACTGCCCAACCTTTTCTGATGTGAGGAGGGCACTACTTTTCACTCTGTGTTCCTACCCAGACATGTGTTTCTAGGTTGCTCCCTTGCTTTCTAAAGTAAACAGGGTAGCTGAGTCTGGATCTGTTTAACCCCACCTGTCCTTTCCCTTCAAGCTGATAATAAAAAGAAGAGATCCCAGTTCAGATCTAGCCCAACATGGCACAGAGCCCAAGACTGGTTCCCTATAAAAGAAGGCGTTCCCCGGGCTCTGTGTACAATTATGGGAACGAGGTTACAAGGATTAGAATTAGTGCATGTCACAGTCGGAAAGTGTGGCTGGCTGGCAGTTGGCTGAGATGAGAACAGATGAGCAGCAAATGTGTGTAGCAAACCGAACCTCCCCCTTTTTGGGAAGCCACACCCCAGTGAGGGATATTTGGACACATGCAGGCATATTAGATGTGGCGTACTAATTCTAATAGCAGACCAAAAAAAGAGTATGAGGACTTGCTAACCCTTCTGCTTAATGCTTTCTGAAGGGGCTCCAATAATTGCTTATTTATAACCTCTGAGTACTTGGTGGCCTTCCATGGATGCGGCAAGCAGCTGCCTATAGGAAACCAACTGCCCTGCCCACTGACTGGAAACACACTCTCCTGTTTGTCATCTTGGGGAATAGCTGCAATTCCATAATGTGATGGCTGTCAACTTATTTCCTTCTATTGGTGGTTCACTGAAACTTCAGGATCTAAAGGTCTCATCATCCTGTCACCAGCCCCTATGAATGCCTGAAACAATGTTGCAATAATAAGACCAAGCAGACTTACTCTTGTAAAATCATCCCTTTATTCTAATCTCCTACAAATTCACATGGGGACCCTGCTCAGGCTCACTCAAGATACCCAGACTCTGGGTGCTAGAATAAAATTCTGAACATTTAGAATAAAAACTCTTAATGAGCACATGAACTGACCACAGAGATTTTTTCTTTAATTGCATGTCACTGATTAGGATGATGGACCCATTAGAATTTTAGAGTGGAGGAACCTTTATTGATCATGTGGCACACTTCTACTTTCTTATTTTATATATCTGATACAGGCAATCACTGTGTCAGGATTTTCCTATTCTAGTCTACAACTCTGAAAACGCAGCTAACTCTTACTCTTCACACTTTGGAGAGCAAGTTAATTCTTACTCTTTAAAATTGACAAGACAAACTTGACAAACGCTTCTTAGATTTCAAGAGTCTTAAGAAATTAAATTGTAGAAGGAAAGATATTCTCTACCTCAATAAATTATTTAACTTATTGGGGCACCTGGGTGGCAATTCGGTTGGGTGTCCGACTCTTGGTTTTGACTCAGGTCATGATCTCAGCGTCCTGGGACCGAGCCCAGCATCAGGCTTTGTGCTCAGCGAGGAGTTGGCTTGGGGATTCTCTCCCTCCACCCCCTCCCTCCACTCACGCGCACGTACTCTCTCTCTAATAAATAAATAAACTTTAAAAAAAATTATTTAACTTAGAGGGCGGAGCAAGATGGCGGAGGAGTAGGAGACCTGGATGTCGTCTCCTCTCAGGAATTCAGCTGGATAGGGATCAAACCATTCTGAACACCTACAAACCCAACAGGAGATCGAAGAAACGAATAGCAACAACTCTCTCATCAGAAAAGCGACCACTTTCTGGAAGGTAGGACGTGCGGAGAAGTGAATCCGAGGCGAAATTCGGGAGGATAGATGGCGGGGGAGGGGCCTCCGGTGGCCGCTTCTGGCAAGTGATAGAGCCGCGGAGCACAAAATCGGAACTTTTAAAAGTCTGCTCCGCTGAGGGACGTCACTCTGGTGGCTAAGCGGGGGGTGGAACCCTCGCGGGACAGTGTGGTCTCAGGACCCTCGGGGTCACAGAAAGACCGGGGGTGCCTGAGTGTGGCAGAGCTCCCAGGTAACGGAGCAGGGAAGCCAGCTGCAGAGGCGGAGCCCAGGCGCGGGCTCTCAGCTCGGGGTGGCCATAAACCGTGATCCACGGCACAGTCGGGCCCCTGCTCCTCCAGCAGAGACCCAACAAGCGGCAGATCCGGGGAGACTCACCTTCCTCCCCGGGGAGGAGCCGCCCGGGAGTGCACTGCAGGGATCTGCTGGGTTTGGAGACTCCACCGGGGTCGGGTGCCAGAGACAGAAACGCGCGGTCACAGGCCGGGTGAGCACGAGGTGCAGACGGAGACCGGGGAGACGGGAGTGACTGACGGCTTTTCTCTGGGGGTTCACTGAGGAGCGGGGCCCTGAGTTCTCGGCTCCTCCGGGGTGGAGATTGGGAGGCCGCCATTTTCACTCTCCACCTCCAAAGCTGTACGGAAAGCTCGCAGGGAACAAAAGCTCCAGAGAGCAAACCCAAGCAGATTACTTAGCCGGGAGGGGGCAAAGGCAGGGCAATTCCACCTCCGGCAAAGACATTTGAAAACCTTGGCAACAGGCCCCTCCCCAGAAGATCAGCGAGAACAGCCAGCCAAGACCAAGTTTACCGATCAATGAGAACAGCAGAACTCCAGCGCTAGGGGAATACTGCACATAGAATTCATGGCTTTTTTACCATGATTCTTTAGTCTTTCAAAGTTAATTTTTTTTTAACTGCCTTTTTTCTTTTTTTTTTGAATTTTTCTTTTTCCCTTTTTCAACCAACATCTTATCAATCCCTTTTTTAAAAAAAAATTTTTATTTTCATTTTTAGAGTCATATTCTATCCCTTCATAGTAGTTACCCGTATTTTTGGCATATATATATAAGTTGTTCTCTCTTTAAAATTTTGAGATAGTTTCTTCTAACAGATTAAAATATACCCTAAATCTCTAGTATATGGTGTTTTCTATTCCCCTGCCTGATCACATTCTCTCCCTTTTTTTTTCTTTTTTCTTTTTTTAAATCCTCTTCTTTCTTTTTTCAAACAACTTCTTATCAATTCCTTTTATAAAATTTTTTATAATTTCCATCTTTACAGTCATACTCCATCCCTTCATCATATCAACCCTTATTTTTGTACATATATAAGTTTTTCTTTCTTTAAAATTTTGGGAGGCACATTCTTCTAAAAGACCAAAATACACCCCAATTTTAGTGTGTGGCACTGATCTATATACCAGCCTGATCATATTTGATCACATTCTGGGTTTTTGTTGTTGTTGTTGTTTTGTTTTGTTTGTTTTTATCTTTATCTTTTTCTTTTTTTTCTTTTTCTTTTTTCTCTCTTTCCATTTCTTTTTCCACTGCTTCAGGTCTTTTCTGATTTGTTTAGAGTATATTTTCTGCGGACGTTGTTACTCTGCTAGCATTTTGTTCTCTCATTAATCTATTCTCCTCTGCACAAAATGACAAGACGGAAAAAATCACCTCAACAAAAAGAACAAGAGGTAATACCGACTGCCAGGGACCTACTCAATACGGACATTAGTACGATGTCAGCAATAGAGTTCAGAATCATCACTTTAAAGATACTAGCTGGGCTTGAAAAAAGCATGGAAGTTATTAGAGAAACCCTTTCTGGAGATGTAAAAGAACTAAAATCCAACCAAGTTGAAATCAAAAAGGCTATTAATGAGGTGCAATCAAATATGGGGGCACTAACTGCTAGGATAAATGAGGCAGAAGAGAGAATCAGTGATATAGAAGACCAAATGATGGAAAATAAAGAAGCTGAGAAAAAGAGAGATAAACAACTACTGGATCATGAGGGCAGAATTGGAGAGATAAGCGATACCGTAAGATGAAACAACATTAGAATAATTGGGATCCCAGAGGAAGAAGAAAGAGAGAGGGGGGGCAGAAGGTAAAATGGAGCAAATTGTAGCAGAGAACTTCCCTAACTGGGGGAAGGAAACAGGCATCAAAATCCAGGAAGCACAGAGAACCCCTCTCAAAATCAATAAAAATAGGTCACACCCTGACATCTAATAGTAAAACTTACGAGTCTCATAGACAAAGAGAAAATCCTGAAAGCAGCTCGGGACAAGAGATATGTAACCTACAATGGTAGAAACATTTGATTGGCAACAGACCTATCCACAGAGACCTGGCAGGCCAGAAAGGACTGGCAGGACATATTCAGAGCACTAAATGAGAAAAATATGCAGCCAAGAATACTATATCCAGCTAGGCTGTCATTGAAAATTGAAGGAGAGATAAAAAGCTTCCAGGACAAACAAAAACTAAAGGAATTTGCAAACACAAAACCAGCCCTACAGGAAATCTTGAAAGGGGTCCTCTAAGCAAAGAGAGAGCCTAAAAGCAACATAGACCAGAAAGGAACACAGACAATATACAGGAACAGTCACCTGACAGGCAATACAATGGCACTAAATTCCTATCTTTCAATAGTTACCCTGAATGTAAATGGGCTCAATGCCCCAATCAAAAGACACAGGCTATCAGACTGGATTAAAAAACAAGACCCATTGATATGCTGTCTGCAAGAGACTCATTTTAGAACCAAAGATACCCCCAGATTGAAAGTGAGGGGGTGGAAAACCATTTACCATGCTAATGGATACCAAAAGGAAGCTGGGGTGGCGATTGTTATATCAGACAAATTAGATTTTAAACCAAAGACTGTAATAAGAGATGAGGAAGGACATTATATCCTACTTAAAGGATCTATCCAACAAGAAGATCTAACAATTGTAAATATCTATGCCCCTAACATGGGAGCAGCCAATTAGATAAGGCAATTAATAACAAAAGCAAAGAAACACATCGACAACAATACAATAATAGTGGGGGACTTTAACACCCCCCTCACTGAAATGGACAGATCGTCTAAGCAAAAGATCAACAAGGAAATAAAGACTTTAAATGACACACTGGACCAAATGGACTTCACAGACCTATTCAGAACATTCCATCCCAAAGCAATGGAATACACATTCTTCTCCAGTCCCCATGGAACATTCTCCAGAATAGATCACATCCTAGGTCATAAATCAGGTCTCAACCTGTACCAAAAGATTGGGATCATTCCCTGCCTATTTTCAGACCACAATGCTTTGAAACTAGAACTCAATCACAAGAGGAAAGTCAGAAAGAACTCAAATACATGGAGGCTAAAGAGCATCCTACTGAAGAATGAATGGGTCAACCAGAAAATTAAAGAAGAATTTAAAAAATTCATGGAAACCAATGAAAATGAAAACACAACTATTCAAAATCTTTGGGATGCAGCAAAGGCAGTCCTAAGAGGAAAGTATAGGGCAATACAAGCCTTTCTCAAGAAACAAGAAAGGTCTCAAGTACACAACCTAACCCTCCACCTAAAGGAGCTGGAGAAAGAACAGCAAATAAAGCCTAAACCCAGCAGGAGAAGAGAAATAATAAGGATCAGAGCAGAAATCAATGAAATAGAAACTAAAAGAACAGTAGAACAGATCAACGAAACTAGGAGCTGGTTCTTTGAAAGAATTAACAAGATTGATAAACCCCTGGCCAGACTTATCAAGAAGAGAAGAGAAATGACCCAAATCAACAAAATCATGAATGAAAGAGGAGAGATCACAACCAACACCATAGAAATACAAACAATTATAAGAACATATTATGAGCAACTCTATGCCAGCAAATTAGATAACCTGGAAGAAACAGATGCATTCCTAGAGATGTATCAACTACCAAAACTGAACCAGGAAGAAACAGAAAACCTGAACAGACCTATAACTACTAAGGAAATTGAAGCAGTCATCCAAAATCTCCCAAAAAACAAAAGCCCAGGGCCAGATGGCTTCCCAGGGGAATTCTACCAAACATTTCAAGAAGAATTAATCCGTATTCTTCTGAAACTGTTCCAAAAAATAGAAATGGAAGGAAAACTTCCAAACTCATTTTATGAGACCAACATTACCTTGATCCCAAAACCAGACAAAGACCCCATCAAAAAGGAGAATTACAGACCAATATCCCTGATGAACATGGATGCAAAAATTCTCACCAAAATACTAGCCAGTAGGATCCAACAGTTCATTAAAAGGATTATTCACCACGACCAAGTGGGATTTATCCCTGGGCTGCAAGGTTGGTTCAACATCCGCAAATCAATCAACATGATACAATACATTAACAAAAGAAAGAACAAGAATCATATGATCCTCTCAGTAGATGCAGAAAAAGCATTTGACAAAGTACAGCATCCTTTCTTGATCAAAACTCTTCAGAGTATAGGCATAGAGGGTACATACCTCAATATCATAAAAGCCATCTATGAAAAACCTACAGCGAATATCATTCTCAATGGGGAAAAACTGAGAGCTTTCCCCCTAAGGTCAGGAACACGGCAGGGATGTCCACTATCACCACTGCTATTCGACATAGTATTGGAAGTCCTAGCCACAGCAATCAGACAACAAAAAGAAATCAAAGGCATCCAAATCGGCAAAGAAGAAGTCAAACTCTCACTCTTTGCAGATGATATGATACTTTATGTGGAAAACCCCAAAGACTCCACCCCAAAACTGCTAGAACTCATACAGGAATTTAGTCAAGTGGCAAGATATAAAATCAATGCACAGAAGTCAGTGGCATTCCTATACACCAACAACAAGACAGAAGAAAGAGAAATTAAGGAGTTGATCCCATTTACAATTGCATCCAAAACCATAGGATACCTAGGAATAAATCTAACCAAAGAGACAAAGGATCTATACTCAGAAAACTATAAAATACTCATGAAAGAAATTGAGGAAGACACAAAGAAATGGAAAAACGTTCCATGCTCATGGATTGGAAGAACAAATATTGTGAAGATGTCAATGCTACCTAGAGCAATCTACACATTCAATGCAATCCCCATCAAAATACCATCCACTTTTTTCAAAGAAATGGAACAAATAATCCTAAAATTTGCATGGAACCAGAAAAGACCCCGCATAGCCAGAGGAATATTGAAAAAGAAAAGCAAAGCCGGCGGCATCACAATTCCAGACTTCCAGCTCTATTACAAAGCTGTCATCATCAAGACAGTATGGTACTGGCATAAAAACAGGCACATAGATCAATGGAACAGAATAGAGAGCCCAGAAATGGACCCTCAACTCTATGGTCAACTCATCTTTGACAAAGCAGGAAAGAATGTCCAATGGAACAAAGACAGTCTCTTCAACAAATGGTGTTGGGAAAATTGGATTGCCACATGCAGAAGAATGAAACTGGACCATTTCCTTACACCACACACAAAAATAGACTCCAAATGTTTGAAAGACCTCAATGTGAGACAGGAGTCCATCCAAATCCTAAAGGAGAACACAGGCAGCAACCTCTTTGACCTCAGCCGAAGCAACTTCTTCCTAGAAACATCGCCAAAGGCAAGGGAAGCAAGGGCAAAAATGAACTATTGGGACTTCATCAAGATAAAAAACTTTTGCAAAGCAAAGGAAACCGTCAACAAAACCAAAAGACAGCCAACAGAATGGGAGAAGATATTTGCAAATGACATATCAGATAAAGGGCGCTAGTATCCAAAATCTATAAAGAACTCATCAAACTCAACACCCAAAGAACAAAGAATCCAATCAAGAAAAGGGCAGAAGACATGAACAGACATTTTCCAAAGAAGACATCCAAATGGCCAACAGACACATGAAAAAGTGCTCAATATTGCTCGGCATCAGGGAAATCCAAATCAAAACCTCAATGAGATACCACCTCACACCAGTCAGAATGGCTAAAATTAACAAGTCAGGAAACGACAGATGTTGGCGGGGATGCGGAGAAAGGGGAACCCTCCTACACTGTTGGTGGGAATGCAAGCTGGTGCAGCCACTCCGGAAAACAGTATGGAGGTTCCTCAAAAAGTTGAAAATAGAGCTACCCTATGATCCAGCAATTGCACTACTGGGTATTTACCCCAAAGATACAAAAGTAGGGATCCGAAAGGGTACGTGCATCCCGATGTTTATAGCAGCAATGTCCACAATAGCCAAACTGTGGAAAGAGCCAAGATGTCCATCGACAGATGAATGGATAAAGAAGAGGTGGTATATATATACAATGGAATATTATGCAGCCATCAAAAGGAATGAGATCTTGCCATTTGCAACGACGTGGATGGAACTGGAGGGTATTATGTTGAGTGAAATAAGTCAAACAGAGAAAGACATGTATCATATGATCTCACTGATATGAGGAATTCTTAATTGCAGGAAACAAACTGAGGGTTGCTGGAGTGGGGGGTGGGGTGGGAGGGAGGGGGTGACTGGGTGATAGACACTGGGGAGGTTATGTGCTCTGGTAAGCGCTGTGAATTGTGCAAGACTGTTGAATCTCAGATCTGTACCTCTGAAACAAATAATGCAATATATGTTAAGAAAAAAAAGAAGAAGAAGAAGAAGGTAGCGGGAGGGGAAGAATGAAGCGGGGGAAATCGGAGGGGGAGACGAACCATGAGAGACGATGGACTCTGAAAAACAAACTGAGGGTTCTAGAGGGGAGGGGGGTGGGAGGATGGGTTAGCCTGGTGATGGGTATTGAGGAGGGCACATTCTGCATGGAGCACTGGGTGTTATGCACAAACAATGAATCATGGAACACTTCATCTAAAACTAATGATGTAATGTATGGGGATTAACATAAGAATAAAAAAAATTTTAAAAATAAAAAAAAATTATTTAACTTATTAACTTATTCCTAGCTTAGAAATACTGTGATATACTTTTCACTTTTACACACATTTGATCAAATAAACACCAAAAACTATACTTCAAACTATAAATATTGTATTGTTTTATAATATGTAATCAATCGAAACAGCATATCTTGGCTTTTAGGCTTAAATCTTTCATGCCAGCACAAGATTTTATAGGTAAATAAATTATATGGAACACATAAATATGAATTTGCCTGCAGTTTTTCAAATATCTGATAATCTTTCACACATTTTAAAGGGGGAAAACGCTCAAAGCATGTTCTCCTTGATACTCACACTAGCTTATTCTGTTGGAGGTGAAGTCTTTTAGCCTTGCTGTTGCAATTTTTTAGATCTTCTTCATTAGACATTGCTTTTATGGGTATGTGGAGAGGGAAAAGAGGATAGAGTTACTTCTTGGGATACAAGGGAGGGGGACAGAGTTTCTGTCCTCTGGATCCTTACGGTTTTGTTCTGAGCACAAATAAGTAAAAGTAAAATAAAATGTTGGGAATATTCAGGAAAAGGAGTCTGTTAAAAGGCAGAGAGAGGAAGGGCATGGCAAATCGAGAAGGTGGGGCCAATGGCCAAGCTGTAGGACAGGGCCCCCTGTGGCCACCACATTGGCCAGAGACAATGAGATGCCAATGAGGCCATGCAGAGTAGAATGCAGGGAGACTTGGCAAAGTTTCAGAGGTGGAATACCAGACGTGGTGATTGACGAGCCTGGCAAGAGGGAGGATTCTAGCTCCTGGCTATGTGAGCTGGTAGATGGTGGTGCCATTTACAGAGGCAGAAACATAGACAGCTGAGGGGGTGTGCAGGGGAACATGAAGATGTCTTATACATGCTCAGCTCAGGATGTGTGCGTGTGTGTGTGTGTATGTGTGTGTGTGCACGTGCGTGCGCCATCCAAGTTGGGAAGTCTGGAAGGTTCTGGGTCACTGAGTCTGGCACTTAGACCAGTGATTTAACCTTTCAGAGATTTAGTCTTGGAGCTCCTAAGTACATAGGTATTAGTGGAAGTCCGATGAGTAGATGAGACCATTCAAGAAGAATGAGCCAGTGGCTAAGGACAGAACTTTGGGGAACTGAAGCATGTCAGTTACCAAGGAAGAAAGGGTGTTTAGAATGAAGAAGCAAAGGGCTGGCTGGACAGACAGAGTCCCAGAGAAGATGGCTTCAAAGAAAAAAAAATAGAAGCGAGTTTTATTTTGTATCTTTTATTTTTACATTTTTTTTTGAGAGAGAGAGAGCATGCACACACACATAAGCGTGGGGTGGGAGAAGGGGGGAGGGGCAGAGGTGAGGGAGAGAGAGAATCTTAAGCAGGCTCCATGCTCGGTACAAGCCTGATACCAGGGCTCAATCTCATGACCCTGGGATCATGCCCTGAGATGACATCAAGAGTCAGACACTTAAACGACTGAGCCACCCAGGCACTCCCAAAGAAGTGAGTTTTAAAAAGAAAACCCAGGGGTGCCTGGGTGGCTCAGTTGGTTAAGCATCTGCCTTTGGCTCAGGTCATGATCCCAGGGCCCTGGGATTGAGCCCCACATCGGGCTCCCTGCTCAGTGGGGAGCCTGCTTCTCCCTCTGCCTGCAGCTCCCCCTGCTTGTGCTCTCTCTCTCTCAGTGTCAAATAAATAAATAAAAATCTTTAAAAAAATGAAAACCCAATAAACTACAGAAAGGTGTGTAAGAAAGAGATACAAAATATTCTTTGGAATTGTAATTAAGAACTGGTTACGAACTGGTGAGAATAGTTTCACAGGAATGATAAGGGGAGTAGCCCGTTCTGACAGGTTAAGGGCTGAATTCAAAGTGAGAAAATGGGTTGAATAAGGACGAATTTCCTCTAACAGCATGGAGTCTCTTAGGACTGGGTGGGGGGAGAGAATTCAGAGGGCTATCCCACCTCACCACACGTCCTAACTTAGAGCTTAGAGAATGCACCTCTCTACTGGACCATTTTCCTCAGCACAGAAATATATTAATTTTTTTATATCCTAAAATAAACATAAAACCCAAATACCTCAAATCTCTGGGGCATAGTGATCAGAATATAGTTAAAAAGGAGGTGCTACACCTCAGCTAAGAATCACGCCAACCCTAAATGTTAAAAGTTGTTATTCCTGGCCAATGGTTTCACTGTAATTTGTATAATGTGTAATATACATTTTATAACAAGTATACTTAAGTATTTGAAAGAAAAATATTTTAAAACTGAAATTCAAAATATAGTAAAAAGTTTACAATCAAATAGCAATCATAATAATAACCAAATAAAGTTTCACATTTAAAAATTAACCCCTAGTCAATTAAACTATAAGCACAGAGCTTTGCAAATAGCAGATATGCAATAAATGTTTACTGAAGTGCATTCTAGGACACCATTGTAATTGTGGGCAAAGCTCTGAGTCCTCAAGCTATTTCTAGTATCATACCAATAGGCTAGGGAGCAAGACTTCCTGGGGGGTACAGGAAGCCGATCTCACAGGGATGACTACCTTTTATGAATACCTATAAAGGCATTAATACTCCCAGGAAACAGACTAGCTCTAGCTTTCCTGTACCTTACTCAAGGGTGTGTGTATCTAATAATATGTGTGTATGTATATGTGTGTGTGTGTACAGTATTCATCAGATACAACTTTTAGAATATCTAGCAAGAGTTCAATATCATGATGTGCCTATAGTCTCCAATCCTATAGTTTACACTTGAAAAGCATTCACAAGTTCTTTTTTCTACCTCTTAGCTCAAGGATCAAATACAGGGAATCAAAAAAAGGACGATGAGTCATTTGCCATAATGCCGAATGCCTTAGCCAAGACTTCTTGTGTGTTTTTTGCCTACATCTAAGTCCTAACCATGAGATCACCTGAACATTTCCAGTAAAAAGGACAATGTATAATTTTGGAAGAGAATACTTTAAAACACGAATGGCTTCATATCTGGAAAAAATATGCATTTCTTTAAATGTGAATTTCATTTACTTTCCAAGGAGCATTTAGTCCAGTTTTAAAAAGCAAAGTCATTATTTCTGATCTTAGCCAGCTCTGTCCTCTAATTCAGTCACTGTATAAGGTCTCAAGCAATACAGATGCCCATACTGACTTTCAGGACTCACATGTATTAATATCCCTGCCTAAGAGGAATAGTATTTTAAACCTCTTCTTCCTGCTGCCTAGCCTCCATTCCAGTGCCAAACCCTAGATAGTAATTTGCTTTCTTAAATAATTCTTTTAAGAAGATAACAAGGGAAGTCAATTTAAAATGATTGCAGTAACAAGTACAGTACCCCCTAACATCAGCTTACAAGTGGGGTCCAAAATGAAGTGAAATGTTTGGGGACAGGCTGCTGGGATGGATGGGAGTCAAATGCCGATCACGATACTAGAATTCATGCTATTCTTGCTTTCACTGTGCCCAAATCTTCCATGTACCGATTCATTAATTTTTTGGGGGGGGGTACTCAAACTTTCACAAATTAGAACAAATCTTTAAAATAAGCCATTGTAATATTTTATCATGTAAACTTTTCATCCCCTTCTGATTTGAGACTGGACTCTCCTTTCTAGGTTTCCCTTTCATGCCACAGACAACAGACATAGTTTTCACACTGTTGAATGCTCTGCACCACATTGGTCTTTTCCTCCTGTGGATCTGGCTCCTTGTGCAACTATGTAGTCACCAGCAAAAAGTAACTTTATAATTGGAACATCACATAGTTGGAAGGATACATAGTCCAATCAACAAATACAACATTTTGGCTTCCTCATTTCCTGTTAACAAATTTCCCTCTCTCCTATTTTAGTGATTGATGTTCTTCCCAAGAAAACCTCCTTTCACTCATGTACCTCTAGCATCTTGAAGTATTTTGTTTTTATCGGAATGTATTGGGAAACCTATCCTTCAGGCTCTACCAGTGCCTTTTCATTTCTAGAACGTTCCTTATCTGGCAGTCAGTTCAAGTCCATTTATGTGGTTTGGCCAGGATTTCCACTTCATAAAAGATGAATTCGCTGAATCTAAAAACATATGTCCTTCTACAGATAATTATTCTCTTTAAACATCCGCCTTCTCTTACTTTCCCTCATCTTCTTTCTTCATGGTCAACAATTTTTGGAGAGGCCCCTAATACTCAAAGACTAAAAATGTATTCTGTGGTATTTAAGAAATTTTAGAATTAAATAAGTTATCTTGTTCTATTATAGCCCATTGCTATGAAATATCAACTAACATTTTACAATAATATACCCCACTGTGAAGAAATTATTTTTATACTTCCTGGAGGGAAAGGATATGTGTTTCTTTAGATATTTACCAGCAGAGTAGAAGCCATGCTATTTTTAGGCTTTGCCAAGACAAAATTTTCTAGCAAATAATTTATGTCAACATTAATTAGTGATTGTTTCTGAAATTATAGTGATTTATATGAATTCTGATTGGTATAGCCACCACTTAATCACATGTATCATAATACTGTATAGTGATAACATAGTTAGTCATGAGCAGGTCTGAAATCAGTCAGACCTGGGACTGAACCACAGCTGTGCATTTAACATCTCTGTGATACTGGGTAGGTTACTTAATCTCTCTCTCTCAATTTCTTCACAAAGTACAGAAACTAAAACTGGTGCTGCAGGGTTACTGTGAGGAACAGATATAATCAATGTAAAACAACTAGTATAGTATTTGGCTTGAATTTGACATCTACTAATCTAACCTGCAGAATTAAAATCAGTTCTCTGCAGGGGTGCCTGGGTGGCTCAGTCGTTAAGTGTCTGCCTTCGGCTCAGGTCATGATCCCAGGGTCCTGGGATCGAGCCCCGCATCGGGCTCTCTGCTCAGCAGGAAGCCTGCTTCTCCCTCTCCCACTTGCCCTGCTTGTGTTCCCTCTCCCACTGTGTCTCTCTCTGTCAAAAATAAATAAAATCTTAAAAAAAAAAAAAAAGAAGAAGAAGAATCAAGCACAAAGCCTGGGATGCGGAAGTATTCCATTTCTTTTCCTTCTGTTTACTAGGGATGCCTGGGTGCCTCAGTCCTTAGGCATCTGCCTTGGGCTCCGGTCTGTGATCCCGGGGTCCTGGGATCGAGCCCCGCATCGGGCTCCCTGCTCACCCAGAAGCCTGCTTCTCCCTCTCCCACTCCCCCTGCTTGTATTCCCTCTCTCACTGTGTCTCTCTCTGTCAAATAAATAAATAAAATCTTTAAAAAATAAAATAAAATAAATCAGTTCTCTGCAGGTATAGAAAGTCTTTCAATGGGGAGAAAGGAAAGGAAGGGAAGAAACAGGAAGGAAGTAAATGAGGGTACCATAATGTCATCATTCTAAACATGTGGGGTCAGCTCTGACGAACTGCATCCACCCTGCTGTCTGGGACAGAGGAGACCACTGCTCTGGCCAAGAGCTGAATCGGATGACGATCTCAAAGACACAGAAATTCTACCTACACATAGAGTTGGTACCAGGTGTGGGTGGCTAGATACAACCTCCGAGCTGAGTACAATCTGTTCGTGCAGTAAGGAGTCAGAGTGAGTGTGGGACTTAAGGAGTTGGGGGTGAGAGCAAATGGACTGAGGGAAGGACACGGGTGCTGGAAAAAAACAGGAAATGAGGACCCAGGACATTGTCTAGAGCCCAGCAAGTGTTCCATATATGGTCTCAGAGTCCAAAACTAAAATAAGCTAATAAAAGGGGGATACAGAAAAAACGAGTACATCTTAATTAGAAATAAGGGGAGACACAGAGAAAGTGCAAACGCAAATTAATTCACTAACATGGACAATGACAACACTGCAACATTCTGTCCAAGGGTAGGGTTTCAAACAACTCTGGAGCTTGTATGGCAAAAGAAAAACAACTATGGGCGAGGGACGGCATGAGGCACCTTCTAGGCCCCATAAGCTGCCATCAAGTTACGGGCTGTGTGCAACTGTCAAACTTTGAGCTTCAGTGTCCTCATGTGGAAACAAAGGGCTTGGGGTGTTCTCCAAGATCTCCTCTGACCCTGATTGGCCACATGCCTTGAATATTAGATCCCATGACACGTTCGAAGTCGCAAACCTGTGTCCAGCCCATCTGATCTATAGGATTTTGCAGCAGGCAGGCGTCACCAGAAGAGTAAGGCTAGAAGCTGCTTCCTAAGCAAGAGCGTGACCTCTGAAAGTGCATGCATCTGAATGCCATGACCACAGGTGCTGCTGCGGGGATGGCCTTTCTTCTTTGGAATGGCTCCTCTGAGGGAAAGCAAGACAACTTAAGAAGGGAGGCTGAGACTGGCTACCCAGCCTTCCACCTCAGACCTGCTATGCTCTGCCCATGGTGAGCGCTCTTCACTCCTGGAGCTCTGTTCTGAGGGGCGCAGGGGAGCCTAGCCACAGACCAGGGGAGGAGCCTGTTCAAAGGCATATTTAGGATGAGTTATGTGATAATTGCCCACAACAACATTTTTTTTCTTTTTTGCTCACATTGTTAGCGTTTATTAAGTCAATGTCTCCATTTCCCTTCCTGTATTTTAATCTGACTCACAGTCGGTGGAAAAGGTTTTAAAACCAACCCAGAGCTGATAAATAGCACTGGCTTCATGTTAATAAAGGAAAGGGTTGAGATTGAACTAAGGCATGGGTTTAAGTAAATAATTACACAAAATCTGTGATTTTATAAAGAAAAATTTCACCGAAATGTTTCATGTTTTTGTTTCAACATTGTGATAAATGGAGGTAATGCACTGGTAGTGAAAGCATAATTTTAGTCTTGGAAGGAAACTTCAGAGTTCATTTCAATTCACTAAATACTTATTAAACCTTTCTTGGTGCTAGGCACTCTGGTTACAAAAGCAAGTCAGAAGAAGTGTCTGTTTTTAAGCAACTCTGTATATATTAAGGAGACAAGATACAACCTGTGCCCATGCTTGGTCTCTCCTGCACTCAAATCCCTTCTGCATGGCCCTGCTCTGCTCTGTGTCACAGGCCTGACCCCTGCAGGCTGCAAGTTCCGGTAGCTCCAACTGGGTTCTGCCATGGGAGCTTCTGGCAAGAGATTAGAGGGTGAGAAGAAGGGATAAGCCAGGATTCTCCCCTCTGCCTGAAGGTCTCCAGAAGTGGCCATGTTTCCCTCTGGGACTTTGCTCCAGCTAGACGGACTCATCAGGATTCCCACTCTGCAGGGTCCCCTGGCTCCTAGGCTGATACCACTGCCCCTTTCCTTTGGCCTTCCAGCCTAGGGTGGTGGGGACCTCCTGTTGTGGGTCACCTCTGGGCTCTCTCTCAGATCCTATATTACTTCTACAACCAAGTCTTTGAATTAGAATATACTATTTTTTATTTTTTAAAAAGATTTTATTTATTTGACAGAGAGAGAGAGCACAAGCATGGGGAGGAGAGGGAGGAGCAGGCTCCCCGCTGAGCAGGGAGCCCTATGCGGGGTCCATCACAGACCCTGGGATCATGACCTGAGCAGAAGGCAGATGCTCAACTGACTGAACTACCCAGGTGCTCCAAAATATGCTACTTTAATTAGGCCGGCTTCTATATTCCTGGTTAGACCCTGATATACAACCTCTTAATGACAACAAAGCATAACAGACTTTCTTCCAACAGAAACACTTTAGAGCTATGAGTAGGCATGGAGAAAAAGATGAATTTTGCTGGGAGGTCTGGAAAACTCCACCCAGGTAGAAATTCCTGTCATGGTGAAACACTGACTAATGATAAGGGTTTGGTCCTTGAAAGGTGAGCCAAATCTTAACAGTTGAGGGAGGAGGAAGAAGGGCATTCCATAGGGAAAATAGCATAACCCGAATTTTGGAAATGCATAGCATATTTCTACACTGGGTATAGTGAAAAAAGAGGTAGTAAACAGGGTACAGAAAGGCTCCATTATGAGGCTCCTGAAAGCCCTTCCAAGGAGTCTTAAGTCAACCTGTAGGTAACTATGACCCTTAACAAGTTTCTAAGCAGTGACAAGTTTGTATTCCAGGGTAAAGCATGGAGGGAAGGAGGTTATGACATAGGGATCATCCAGAGTAACATCTAGAGTTGAACAGAAGGTGAGGAGGACCACAATCATCATGATAGCAGTTGAGATTTGCAAGACATATTGGTGAAGAGAAGGATGGGATTGGGAAAAGATGGATGTGTAGGTCAGGGAGTAGCAAGAGTATAAGAAAAATCCCATGTTCCATGTTTAAGCACAGAGATGAATAATGATGTGTTAAGCACACAGGTTGTAGGCAATGAGTTTGATTTTTGAGTATGTTGAATCTTAGGTGACCATATGAACACAGAGAGGGCAATGTGAGAGGTCCTTATAAAGCAAGTCTGGTACTCATGAAGAGGTGAGGGTTAGGGATTTATATTTGCAATGTAAATATTTACATTTGGTTGGAGCACGGCAATGGAAGAGATGGCCACAGGAAGTGATAAGAAGTCATGAAGGATGCAACTGAACTCTAAGGAACACCCCACATAATGGCCAGAAAGGCAAAGAAGGCCCAGCAAATGAGGTGGAAAGACATGGATAGGACATTAGGCAAGAGAGATAATTTGAGTGTCAAGAGAGAAGAGTTTTAAGAAGTAGAAGGTGGCCATGAATATATAATAGCATAAATGTCAAGTGAGATGAGGACTGGAACGTCTTTTGGTCTGGTGCTGTGATAGTTATCTTACGGGTCAACTTGAGTTTTAGGAGGTCATCTTGTTCTATCCCTTCATTTTACAGTTGAGGGAACAGACCCTGGGGTGACTGGCTAAACTGCCCAAGGACTCAGAACTGCGGAACAGTAAAGCTGGACCAGAACTTTGGCTTTTGCTGACCAGTCAGAATGTTCCCCACCCAAGAGTCCACTCTCCATGAGAAAAACCAAGGTTTCTCATGGAGAATCTCAGAAAGACTTGGTACTCTACATCATCTCCCTAACTCAAGTCACTTGAAGAAATTCTGGTGCTTTTGTTATTGTTGTTTTATTTGTTGGTCATTTTTTATATTTACCTCCAGAACCTAAGAGAATTTAATTCTTAAAGACTGAACCTATTCACCAGATCAAACATCCAAACGAATACAAAATCAACCTCTAATTGAGGCATTTGAAATTAAAAGATCCTTTCTATCACGTTCAGGCATTAGCATGCGCTCATGCAGTCTGTTTAGAAATTGTACAGTTACCTTGAGAACCAGCAATTAATACTCTGCTTAAATGTTCTCCTTTCCCTGATAGAAACTTGTTGAATGAATTTCTAGTTCTATGAAAGGAAACGAGTTTCCTGACCAAGATGAGAATGTACTTACAAATTTTTGGTTATATTTAACATTTTTCTCTCTTCTCCTGTTTTTAAAGATGAGAGCAAGCATTTCTATTTTATTTTTCACCGTTTTCAAAGCAGTATAGTCACATTTTCTCTTAAACTCTAGGGATGGATTAACAATGGGGCATCCTGGAAAAGCAGAGGCTTTACGAGTCAAACAGCAGTCTGTATGGTCTGTATCTCCATCGTTCCCTGGCTTCGCAATCTTGGGGCGATAATTCTAACAGATGGCGCAGTGGGTGCTATTGCTTACCTGGCGCCATATTGAATAAAATAACAGATGCGCTCATTTACTCTACCTCTGCAATTACTTTACAAGGTATGCCTTTTACTCCCTTTTTAAGGCCGAAACTTAAGTTTGGACATTTTAGGAACTTGTTTAAAGGTCGCACTGGTTGACTGTAGCTCAGTTAAGATTAGGACCCAGTTCTGACTAACCTCAAAGGTGACAGGACCCACCTATGGCATTTCAGGGGTCTCACAAACACTCCTGCTTAGACTGAGCTGTTACAATCACTACACAAAAGCTCCATGTGAAGTGCCAAGCACAAGGCAGTGTCCGGAGGGTATTATAATGGGGATAAGGGGGTGCTAATTTAAAATCTAACCTTGATTAGAATTAGGACACAAACTGCAAAGTAGGATTTTCTTAGGTAGTGTATACCATGTCATGCCATCCCATCCTGATAGTTAATTTTTTAAAAAACAAATTCTCCAACGACCTCAGTGCAAAATTACTTGTAAGATAGCTAACAATTTATAATAATAGAGAATGAGGTGACACCAAGTTTTGGGACTCATTTGACCCAACATTTGAAATCAACATGTCCCTTTCTATAAAGGGGGAGGGGGGCTGAAGTATGGGCTGGAAATGAACCTTCATGTGTAGAAGCTTTGGAATGTTTCCACCTGCACTGGGGCCCTTTGCCCCACATCTTCTCACTGACCACATGAGTCCTCAACTGCCAAGCTACTAACTAATTTCTTTCAAACTGCTAACTCATTCCTTTATGCACTCCTTTATGATTCCCAAGATAAATTCGAATGGCGCTCAGCACATTTCCTCCTGAGTAAGCCCAAATTAGTCCCCTCTCTCAGACTCCCACTGGGCTCTCTTTGGTCCTTCACAGAACGCTGGCTGAGGAAATCTCTTTTCAGTCCCTGCAAATCACCCTAGTACCCGCTACTCTGACTAGGCCTGTGCCATTATTTATTACAGAATAAGCGCTGGCTGTTGAGGGTCAATTATTCCACTGACCAGGCATTACAGTAATTCCTGGTAATTAGAAGAGGTACTTAATGTGAGTCTGGGTGCATATTGAAAGAAACATTAGTCCTTTTGTCATCTTGGCAAGTCTATTGTTCCGAGCCAGGCCCAACCAATTAACATCTTTTGCCAATCCCTGTCAGCTGGAGCTTAAAAAAGGAGGGGGGGGTCAGTCAGATGCTAATTTAGATACAATTGTGTCAGGGCTGTTTGGAGGGGACCAGCTCTAAAGAAGCCACCAGGGTTTAACGAAGCAAACAGCTTGGGTCCCAGTGACCCTGCAGGGGTAATTTTAAAAAGACCCCTCTGTGTTCCTGTGCCAAATAGCAGAGGGGCATCACAAGAAGTCCTTCCTTTAAAAAAAATGAAGAGAGGGATAATCATCCGTTTAATCTGCTCATTAAACAAATCTCTCAGGCGGACTTAACATGAATTAGCACTTCTCTAAAAAGGTAAAATGTGACATACAGCAGACAGTTCAGATAATTTGAAAGGTCACAATTTTTTATTATAAGCTCAGTTGTTAACGTATTAATATTCGATGACACTGAGCAAAAGACTGCCACCTCCATTCAACCTTGGGAGCAAAATAGTTATGTTTTCCTGACTGGAAGACAGCAACAAAAAACACATTCATCAGGCCCTAGTACAGATCTAAGCACAAGCTATGTACGGAAGACACTTTTGGTTCCATGTTTTTCAAACACAGGAATTAAGAAGAAAAGAAATGGGAGTCTGTTGACTCCCTCCATTAACTTTCCACCTCACTCGGGCTAGGCTCACATATGTGTGCTAGGAAGGTGATAGTTGGGCTTCAACGAGACACAGAACCTCAGAAGCCTAGGGCACACGTTTCAGGGGCCACCTGGTCTAGAGCATCCCAGCCTGGACACGGTGATTCAAGGGGCCGGGGCCCCCAGGGAGATTCATGACTGACAGTGCCTGGGAGGCAAACTTCCTGGAAAACAGGGGAATCTTTTGTCCACAAGCAAGACACCACACTGACATAAACAGCTTCTCACAAATCTCCCAGCGTTATCTGAGGGGGATAATCAGTCTTCTCTTCATATTTACTTAATCATGCCTGGGTGCCGTGAATGGCCCTGTGATCAAGTTAAGATGGTGTTTACAATGAGGCATGAAGACTCACACAGTTCTCTAACTAGTCAACCTAAACCTTCACACAGGAAGCTTAGGCCCGCTGAATTGTTATTTCATTCGAAAAGAACAAAAAGGTCAATCCTGGACCACTTTTGGAAGAAATATTCAGTATGTCCTATCATAAGGAAAGGGTAAGGCACATTTCAAAATAAACTGACCCTAAAACAGAAACTTGCACACCAGTGTTCACAGCAGTATTATTCCCAATGGCCAAAAAGTAGAAACAACACAAATGTTCATCAATGGATGAATTAATAAATAAAATGTGATATACAGTCACGGGGTTCAAGACATGCTGCCCGGAAAATATGGCATCCAGGCATATTAAATATTTGAAGCTGAAGGCGTTTGAGAAAATGGGAGAAGAGAGGTTCTTTCTGACTTCCTCCCACCCTTCTCCCCTGAAGCAGATCATAACACTCTCAGGTAAGAGGTGTCCTCCCTGTACTCAGAGTAAAGAATCATGGACACACTGAGAAGAATCCAAACACACATGCCTTGCTAAATATCCCGCAGTTTATTCCACTTAGCTCACACTCTGTGCCCCAACATATCTTTCCGACCTTCCACTCTTCATCAAACCTAGCATAGAAACATTCAGGTTTAACCATTTCTTTGGGTCTTTATGTCCTTATGCCAGCTCCCATGTGACATCAAATTCACATAAATAAATTTGTATGCTTCTCTCCTGTTAATCTGTCCGTTTAGTTTTCAGACCCAGCCAAGGACCCTAAGAGGATCAAGGAAAACTTGTTTCCTCTTCTACAAAACAGTGGAGTAATGTTATTCAGTCTTAAAAAGGAAAGTGATTCTTGACACGTGCTACAACATGGATGAGCCTTGGAAACATCATGCCAAGTGAAATCAGCAAGACACAAAAAACCGCTATTGTAGAATTGGACTTTATATATGAGGTACCTAGTCTCAGCAAATTCTGAGGGGCACAAAGTATAATGGGATCCGGGGACAAGCGGGAATAAGGAATTATTGTTTCATACGTACAGATTTTCTGATTGGGATGATGAAAAAATTCTGGAGATAGTGGTGACAGTTGTATGTTATAAATATACTTAATGTCAATGAATTGTATACTTAAGAAATGGTTAAAATGATTAGAATATAAAATAAAATATGACATGGATAGTCAGTCATAATTATATTTTTTGTTAGCTACATTATTCTGGGAACTCACATCATTAAGCTTCCTGGAGTGATTATTATTATCATAACATCAACATGTATTCAGAGTTTTCTTTTAAATAAACTAAGTAAACTATAAAATAAGTCAACAACTCCAATGTATATTTGCAATGCTTTCATACTCAGCTAACATGTATCCGATTTAAATAAAGATTTAATATACAGATATTACCGGTAAAAAAATATCCTCACAGCTCAAGGCAAGCCATGAATAAGATATTTAGTTTTTAAAACACTCCTTAACACCGTTTGCTCCTCTTCTCATCCAAATAATATTTTCTTCTTTATTGGCTTGTTATTTAAAAGTTAACCATCACACACAAAAAATCAAAATCATTGAGTCAAATGTCCCCACTATGAAACGGCCAAGAACCTAAAATGCTGTCCAAGTAAATGGAACCAGGATCATGACTGCCTGGAAGAGCTGTTCCTCTAAAGTCAATTTCCTTGGAAGAAAGCAGCAGTCAGTTGGCATTTGAAATGTTTTCTCTCTTTGGGAAATTGTTGCCTGAACAGTAAGTCATGTCAGCTTTGACTCCGTCCTCTTGAGGCCTGAACCAAGTGAAGCCTGAAGTCACCATTAAGCAACTGCCGCAGCCATGGGGCGTCTGGAATTTGTTGAGTGCACTGAGCCTTAAAACAGAACAGCTGTTGTGGAATGCTGTTACAAGACACCTATGGGGACTTGAGGCCTCGGGGACACCCTTGTCTATTCTGAATAGGGAGGCCAATCACTGCTTCATTACTTCCTAGTGAGACAAGAAGTTGGAGAGATGAAAGTGCCCAAGCACAGGCCCAGACAAGACAACTTGATGAGTGAAACTATGTTCAACAGACCTAAGTCACTGTTACCACAACCCAACATGCTCAGAATGGAGTTGCACATGCTGCAAGCCCACAGCAGTTGTTGACTTTCAGAAATCATCAAAACCATGACATGAAAAGATCTGCTGTAATAGACATAGGAGCAAATATGGTGTATCTCAGTAGGAAGCCATCAGGCATGGAAGGATTATCTCTAAACGAGATTTCTAAGGTTGATCTCAAGTCATGGTATTTATATAAATTATTTCAATTATGAGAGTCTGATAGGGGACATACTAGACCATAGAGATGATTTGTTATCACAGAACCTTAATCTGAAAAAAATCTGCCAAGGATATAGAAATAAGTCAAAGTCTTAGAACAAAAAAGCAATGCAATAGGACAGTTTAACTCCTGGAAAGAACTGGTAAGATCCTACTTCTCCATTAAGAGCTGGCTCTATCATTTCATGCTTTGGTCAATCACAGAACTCAGACAAAATCTCTGCTAGCCTCTATATTCTACTGTGCTTGTTTAAAAGCGTAGTGTGATGTATGATGGCTGAAAGCACAGGGGTCTAGCCTTGGGTTAGACATAAAGTTAGGATTAAAAAAAGGGGGGGTGGGTGAGGGTATAAAGAAAGACTGTAATGGCAAAAAGAAAATTGGAAAAAAAAATCTCTGAGGGGCCTGCTAATCAAGTGAGGTCTTTGTATTCAGAAAATGTCACTGCTATTGTACAGCTGAAAGGGCCCTTAGAAATCAACACATCCCCATCGTAGGGATTCATGAAATGATTGCTGATTGGCTGAGCCAATAAACTCTTACACTGTACAAATAAAAAAAAAAGCAAGAAATAGAAATCTAAGACCTCTGTCATGGAGAAACCCACTGAGGTGGCCAAGATTTCAAATGATTATTAGTAAATGATTATCAAACTGGCAGTCTGATTGTAATTTACCTCCTTTCCAAAGTTATCATTTGTTGGAATGCAATAATACACCAGTTCCTTGAATGTTTTCTACCTGTTTAGACTGCTTGTCAATAAAACATATTTATTAAGGACCCTGGGAGAGAAACAGAGAAAGATCTGAGGCGGGGTCAGGGAAGCGCACAGGACCCTCAGGTCACAGAAGAGAGCCTATCCTAAGGCTCTCATTCTGAAATCTCGATAATGAAGCAGAAAAAGCACCGGGAAAGCAAAGACCTGCAGAGGAAGTACTCACAAAGGAACAAGAAGGACAAGAAAAGGGCAGCTAAGGGGAGGTGGGGAGAAGGAGGGAGAGGATTTTATACGGGAAGAACAAAAGCATTCATAAGAAGGCAGAGAAGAACCCAGAGGATGGAGACCCCACTGCTGGGGCAGCAGGGTACTGGGGAATCTCTAACATGGGACAGGCAGCGGAGAGCCTAGAACTGGGTAGAGTTACTAGAAGAAAAATAAGGGAATCACTGCAACCGAGTGACAACAGGATCTTAGAAAAGGCGGCTGTCTTTGTGTGCACCACCAAAGGAGAGGCTGAAGACAGGAAGACGGAAGCAATAAAGGATATGAAGGTTACAGTGGGGGGAGGGGAGGAAAGTCAATGAGGTGCGGAGACTGATCAACTGTGAAGGGCAAATAGGGGAGGGGGCCATCGAGATGATCAAAGGCTTGGGACACCAGTCAGAACACGAAGGACAAGAGCAGAGACATGAGGAAGGATCTATCTGGAAGGGGGCGAGGGAGAGAGAAGATATGGTTTAGACATGCACAGCTGAAGGTTAGAACACATCAGGCATGCGGTTGGAAAGTAGAGAGAGAGAGCTGGGATAACTGTCACCTTTTGAGAGAGAGGTTTTCCTGAGGACTGGCAACAAAAAATAAAGAGGAAAGGACTGAGCCTTGGGAACAAGACACAGGAGTGTGCTGAATGCCGAGGTGGCCGCAGGCTTTCTTGCCAGGGCTGTCATCCGTCGTCCAGCAGCCTGGCAGGGGTGGGAGGACTGGCAGAGGGAACGTGGTGGGAGAGGTGGGAAGGGGCCCCAGGGCAGCACGGCCTCACAGGAGCCTCCCCGGTGCCCTTCAGCAAAGCAGAAGGCAAGAGGCTGAGGCTGTGTGCCAGGGGGTGGGGGAGGCCCAGGACGGCCACGGGTGCCGAGTCCGAGGCTTCGATGGCAGCTGGTGACTTCCGCATTGAGAGTCGTGAGGAAGCAGAGGCAACAAGCAGAAGCTCGGTGCTCACAGCTGATGAGGGCCAGGTGGCAGGGGGAAGAAAGAGAAGGCAGGGCTCAGCAGAGGGGATCGGGCAGGCTTTTGGGTTTCTTTAAAGATTTTATTTATTTATTTGAGACAGAGAGAATGAGAGAGAGACAGAGAGCACATGAGAGGGGGGAGGGTCAGAGGGAGAAGCAGGCTCCCTGCCGAGCAGGGACCCCGATGCGGGACTCGATCCCGGGACTCCAGGATCATGACCTGAGCCGAAGGCAGTCGCCCAACCGACTGAGCCACCCAGGCGCCCCAATTTATTATTATTTTTAAAGATTTTATTTATTTATTTGAGACAGAGAGAATGAGAGAGAGACAGAGAGAGCACATGAGAGGGGGGAGGGTCAGAGGGAGAGGCAGACTCCCCGCCGAGCAGGGAGCCCGATGCGGGACTCAATCCCGGGGCTCCAGGATCATGACCTGAGCCGAAGGCAGTCGCTTAACCGACTGAGCCACCCAGGCGCCCCAATTTATTATTATTTTTAAAGATTTTATTTATTTATTTGAGACAGAGAGAATGAGAGAGAGACAGAGAGCACATGAGAGGGGGGAGGGTCAGAGGGAGAAGCAGGCTCCCCGCCGAGCAGGGGACCCGATGCGGGACTCGATCCAGGGACTCCAGGATCATGACCTGAGCCGAAGGCAGTCGCCCAACCGACTGAGCCACCCAGGCGCCCTTTTTTTTTTTTTTTTTAACTGTTCTTATTTTTTAAATGGTAGGAGAGACCAAAATATTAAAAGACAAAAGGAGAGACAGAGACAGACCCTGAGAGTGACAGAGAGATGAGAGAGAGCGAGAGAGCATGAATGGGGATTAAAACAGAATCAAGGTCCACCAAGAAGTGACAGAAGACAGAATCAGAGAACAGGAAGATAAGTTAAGTCTAGAGAGGAAGAGAAAATCTTATCTGTTTAGAAATAAGTACAGAAGAGATAACACTTACAAAGTCTTTGTTGAAAAATTTTTTTAAGTGGGGTACCTGAGTGGCCCAGTCGGTTAAGTGTCCAACTCTTGATCTCAGCTCAGGTCTCAATCTCAGGGTCATAAGTTCAAGCCCCACGTTGGGCTCCATGCTGGGTATGGAGCCTTACTTAAAAAACTGAATGGGGCGCCTGGGTGGCTCAGTTGGTTAAGCGACTGCCTTCGGCTCAGGTCATGATCCTGGAGTCCTGGGATCGAGTCCCACATTGGGCTCCCTGCTCGGCGGGGAATCTGTTTCTCCCTCTGACCCTACCCCGTCTCGTGCTCTCTCTCTAATTATAAAAAAAAAAACAAAACCTGAATGAATGAATGAATGAATGAATAAACATTTTAAGTGCCTAAGGATGTCATCTGCTGAAAGAGAGTAGTTAGAGATTAAATTGGGGGCAAGAGAAGGTGGTAAACTGGCAGTAACAGAACAGGGCCAAGGGACCAGGACTGGACACACACACATCTGCTTAGATGTGTCTGTGTGTATCTGTGCAGGTATCTAGCTACTGAATACTCAAGAAAACCCAAAAAAGATATCCCAAAACATTAAGATAATTTTTGTTTAGGTACATGAAGGAATTGTATCTAATAATTTGCTAGATGTTGAGGATAAAGCAAAGGATGTCCCTGTAATCTTTTAGGAGTTTAGAGTCTCCCGAGGAGCAGTCCAGGTTTTTTCTTAAGTTTTATTCATTTAAGTAATCTCTACACCTGACATGGGACTCGAACTCACAACCCTGAGATCAAGAGTTGTGCATTCCTCCAACTGAGACAGCCAGGTGCCCCAAGAAGCAGTCCAATTCTAACAGAGTATGATATGGTAAGATAGACAATGTGCTGTAAAAGTGACCTATAATTATTGGGACAGTTGTGGAGAAGTGAGGGTATAAGGGAAAATTATACTTAACCACTGACATTTGAATCAAAACATAACCATGAGCAATTCACCCAACAGAGAGTGTGAAAAAAGTACTTCAGCAGAGAAAAGATACATGAAGCATGTGAAGTAAGGTGACACGCTAGGGAAGACACAAAGGTCTCCATTTGAAAAGTCCCCCAGGGGTTGGATTGGCACAGGGTCTTGAACAGCACCTCAAGGAGTCTGGGCATGCCTCCAAAGGAAAATGGAGAGCTGTGGAGGACTTGAAGCTGGGGCCATTTGTGGTTTAAGAAATCTCTCTGGCAGCAATGGCTTCCAACCTGGGTTGGGCACTGGATCGCCTGAGGACCTTGTACAAATATTAACTTCTGGACTGCACACCCTGAGGTTCTGATTCAATAGGTCTGAGGTAGAATTTGCACAACAGTGTTTTTAAATGCTTCCTGGATGATTCTCATTCGTTTACTTTGAAACTGTCTATTTAATTTCTATTATTTTAAGCTGATAACACAACAAGGAATAAAATAGACAAAAATTGCAGTCATAGGACTTGCATGTGTGGGAAGTCAAATCAAAGACATGTGTACATTGTAAGGTATACCAGAAGGTGAGCAGAGCTATGAATAAGCATGGGAAGAAGGACAGGTGGGTGTGTTGCACAACATGCCTACTGTGTTGTTGAGAAAGGCATTGGTGAGAATTCGAGTAACAACGTAAGGGGTGACAGTGCGAGGACACTCATTTCTGAGAAAGAGGGCTGTTGGCAAAGGAACCAGAAAGTTCACAAGCCTGAGGCTGGAAGATTCCTCAGATAGTTGAATGATGAGACCAGTGTGGTAGAGAAGAATGCGTGAGGGGGGCAGTCGCAAAGGATGGTCACGAATGGCCTTATAGACCATGACGAGGACTTACCACGAATGAGGTGAGAAGCCACCAGAGGCTTCTGAAGAGGGGAATGGCATGAGTGATTCAGGTTCTTAAAGGACCAATTGGTTTGCTGTGTTGAGAACAGATGTCGAGGGGCCAGGATGGAAGCAGGGAGATGGAGTGGGTAGCGGCAGAGTTGGCGAGAAGCGATGGAAACTGGATACGTATGCAGGGAGGGCTGAGATGAAGGGAAGGAAGAGAGAAGCAGCCAGACCAGTCGTGAGGTCAGTTCTATGGTTGAGGAGGACACTGACAAGGGTGGTAGGAAGGGAAGACTCGTCAGAAAGCAACATCAGGGTTAACACTGCCATGCTTGACGACCACTTGCACAGAGGGTGATGGGTCAAGAATGAGTGTCGGGTTCCTGGTTTGAGTTACTTGAAACCAAGACAGGATTTACAGCAGGAGAAACAAGTTTCAGTTCTGCTGTGACACCCACCCCCACCCCAACTCTGGTGCACCCGTGCATGTGTGAATGTGTGAATGCATGTTTGGGAGGTGCACAAAGTTAGTGCATAATCTGGTATGTTGATTTTTGAGAGGCCTAGAGACCAGGAGATATTTAGGAGGAAATGGCCAGTTGAAAAAGCTGAAAATTCATTCCACAAGCATGGGCCTGCAGCTTGAGAGGTCTGAGCTGGACACGGGATTGGGGGCACTATCTAAGAGCACTGGTTGACTGCATGGGAATAAGCAGAGGGACAGAAGAAATTGAAGACCAGCACCCTGGGGACATCAATATTCGGGGGAAAATGGAGGAAGAGGACCTTTTGTTAGCATGATGCAAAATGCCTATAGAAACACACACACACTTTGGAAAATCTTTTTTTTTTTTTTAATGGATACTCTATAGCTATGATGTGATAAAGCCTTTCAAACAAATGGTTATGAGTGATTATTTCAAATACTCATGATCCAAAATATAAGTATCCAGATGCATAGTATTTATTCTTTGCCCACCAGATATGGGGATTCCTATGGATAGAAGCTGGATTTCCTATTTCAAAAATGGTCATTCGAACGAATAACCCAATCTGCTTGTACAGACTAATGTCCAATATCCCCCAAAGCTTTGGGGAAGGGAGTAAAGATATTATTGAAGCTTCACTGCAAGTAAAAAAAGACCAGATAGACCATTAGTATCTCACTCCACAGTCAGATGATGTCTTCTGGCTGGAACTGTGTTTGACTTTTGAAATGTAGAGATGATGGTGGGAAAAATGGTTTCCTGCAGATCTGTTGAGCAATCTTTTCTTCCAGCTCAGTGAAATTTTCACCGTCCTTTTTTTAAACCCCATGCTCTTGTTTCATTTGACTGCCAAGAATTTTTTATTTTGTTATCCTTTTCCATAAATACTAGTCTAGTTACTGAACAGATCCCTAATCTACATGATTATAACTAAATTATTGTGAATTATCTTTACTTAGGAATCTTCCAATTTGGTAGATCAGCTAGTATTTATAGGCTTGTAAATATGATATTTTCATTCAAACTGTCTTTATATGCATGTTTAAAAGGAGCTGGTCCCCTGAGCACCCAGTGATGAGCTATTGTCAGCAGAGCAATGATCATTTACAAATAATCACTATATCCTGTTTGGAGATAGTTTCCCAGCTAACAGGCTACGGAGTGACTGTAGCTTAGCTAATAAGCTCAGGAGTGAAATCTAATCTAATTTTGAAACCTCAGCCCTCCGTGGCAGTTTCTTTAGCATCATGGCAATTCAAAGCACGCCTATTTACACCTCCCGGAAACTGACTTCTAAAACTACTCTGTTCCTGCTTCTAAGATTTGTATATGAAATTAATGGAAAAATAATTAAACTTTCAAATTTGTCCTTTCTAGTTGATTTAGTTTCTTCTAAAAATCAGATTTTAATTTGTGTATATAATATATCCATGAGTTTGTATTCATAGTTACGATAAATTTTTACATTAAAATATGCATCTACTGAATATAAAATTTAACTCCTTTAAAGGCATATACATGCATATAACACTTCTCAACCTCAAGTACTATGGGATTTTCTTTTTTCTTTTGCAGGTACACATATGCTGCTGGAGCTCCTTACTTAAGAAAAATTCTCTAATCCCATGAAACTCCCAAGGCCCTTTCAGTTTGGGCCATTTTCCCTTTTCCTCCTCTTCAGACTAACTCTCAGCCTCCCTTACCCCAATCCTACTTACAAAATCCTTGGCCCAGTGCCATTCTTCAGCACCACCCAGGCTGGCAGAATCATGCATAAGAGTTTCTTCTCCCAGGTCTGGTGTTTTCAGTAAAGCTTAGCCTCAGTGAGTTGCCCACCTCGGATAGTTCTGTGCAATCCCAGCATTGTCTCCTCTACCATATCTCCCTTTGCCCCTCTGCTTCTCCTTCTTCGCTGCACTTGGGGCCACCTCCAAACACAATACTAACTAAACTACCCATTTGACTCTACGATGGGTCATGCCTTAGACACAGTCTTATATCAAATGGATAGTTAGCCCTTTCTCCCACCCAGATTCAAACTCCAGGAAGACTCACTGATTCTCTTGCTGCTTCTGTATACCTCCTACATTAGCAGCTAACATGGCCAGAATAGAGGAGTTGATTTCCCCCACAAACCCCCTCTTCTTGCAGTGTTTCCTGTTTTGCTAAACAGTACTGCACTGTCTCCCCCTTGCTCAGATGAAATATCTAGAGGGTATCTTGGATTCTTCCCTTTCTCTAAGCCTCTCATCCAATCCCTGTGCAAGCTCTATGTGCCCAGAATACATTTCTCTCACCACCACCCGCCACTCTACTCCAAGTTCTCACTATCGAAACTGAACTGTCTCGGAGGCCTCCCTGCCTCTTCTCTTTCCACTGAACCACCTACTTCCTACGTAGCAGCAAGCTGACCTTTTAAAATGTATGTCAGATCATGCAATTTTCCTGCTTAAAACTCTTCAGAGACTTTCCATCCCATTTACAGTAAGATCCAAGTTTCTTATTTTGTCCTTTACAAAGGCCCCCATGGTCTGGCCACTGCTCACCCCATGCTCTCCTTTCCTGCCACCCTCTCCTATTCCCAGTCCAACCAAACTGACCACTGCTCTGTACTTAGAGCACACCACTCTCTGCACATTCTAATTGGCGCCTCTCTCCTGCCTTGGGCACCATGGGCTCCTGCTTCCTGGTCAGATCCCAACCAAGATGGCGGCCCCCCTGAGACGCCTCCATTACCACCCTATCTGAAGGAAGTACACAGTCACTTGTTGTAATTCTCTGCATAACTATGATACAGTTTTTTTCCCCTGTTTATACATTATCCATTAGTTTCTGCCTGACATCACCAGAATGGAAGCTCCATGAGAACAGGGGCCCTTAGTCTTCATCCTGGTTGTATCTCCAGGTCCTACAACAGTATCTGGTATATCATAGGCATAAATGAATTTGTGCTGAATGGCTACATAGTTTTTGACAAAAAAAAAAAAAAATGCTCCAAAACTATTTCTGACAGGTTGATACTAGAAAGTGAGAAGAATCCCATAATAAGTGTCATTTACCAAGCAACTGTCACAGGGACTTTACCAGATACCTTCATGTGTTATCTCACAAAATCCTTAATAAATTGAGTTCTGAATCCTCCATTTGTCAGACATGCTCAGGAGGTTAAGTAAGTTGTGGAATGTCCCACAGCAAGGGGCAGCTTCCTGAGCAGGGCTGAAATGGTGGCCCCTCCTTACACAGGCTTCCAGTGGCACGTCGGTGGGCCAACCCAGAGACGTCTTGGCGCTATGGAGCTCCAACATTCAGATGAGGAACTGAGGAAAGTGAGCATCATGCTTACCAGTAATAAGCTTCCCCAGATCTATACGAAGGCAATATTTGATTAAGATGTCCAACATGTTTGATGGAAATAGTCCCAAACCAGGGCCTACCTAATCTTAACTACCACTTAATATTTAGTGCTTAATACTCAATGCTTTCAGCCCTGGGTAGTGTTTGAAGAATACTTTCAATTAGGAGTCACTTAATGATCTAGCCCTCATTTTTATGCCCAATACAACCAGCACACAAAACAATATCTCTGTGCTTCACACAGAAGCAACCTAGCCTGTGACCCTGTACAAGTCACCCGTGGCATTGAATGTGCCATTGCAGAGGACAGGGGAGCTTCCAGCCCTCAAGGAGAGAGGGGCAGTAGCAAAGGATGCACCAAGCATGCACAGAACTTGCCTGAGTATCTCAGTAACGCAGGTGGAAGAAAGAAGAAGAGTCACTAAGGGGTGCATATATGAAAACAAAGTTTTCAGTCGTTGTTTCCATTGCCTTTAACTTATTTTCCACAGGCATCAAGAAAATTCCATCCCTAAAGCCAAAATGAGTATCACATAACCAAGGAGATGCCACACCATGCCAAGATAGGCTCTGCATGGTAGGCCACCCAAAGCAACACAGCCTACTAATAAAAATAAGAGAAAAATTTTAAAAGGCCACACACCTCTGTTTTTCAAAAGGATGTGAAGCCTCACAATTGAGCAAACAACAACAAAATGCCAGATCAAAATCAATGTTAGACAGGTTACCTTCGGATTTTTTTTTTTTTAATGTCTTTTTGCTTTTTTGTCCTTTTCCCCAGCATGGTACATGTTGGCTCTACCTGGAGAAATGCTCATACACTTCAGTACAGAGCCAGAGACTGCAGTGTGTCCCCTCCAGTTAGAACCCACCAGAGAGAGCCCTGAATGTAAATTATGTATATATATGTATATATATAGTTTTTTAACTCCTAGAGGTAACAGTGGGTAGTAGCAGGGATCAAATGGTTCAGATCTAAGCGGCAACCCAATTTCACTCAGTTCTGAATTCTGTAGGCTTTAACATGACCGTTCTTGAGTGACATAACTTGGCCTTAAAGAAACGTCAAATACACTTTGAAGAAAAACCACAGGTTTTCCTGAGTGAGAGCAATGTACAGGATCTATTAAGACACATTTTTCATTAAATAAAAGTAAATCTCAAAGACAACATAGCTTGCATTTTCGGCTCCACTCTTTGGCTTTACTCAGTCGACTCAGGAAGAGAAGCAGGCTACTTCTCAAGCAATGGGAGTCCATTTCCCCTTCCCCAGCCCGTTGCATAACGCGTATCGCTGCAGACCCTCAATCGGGGAGCTCTGCCTGCTGAGTTGTCAAAATGTGTTCCAGGTTGTAACTTGGCAAACATGACTTAACCTGAGAGAAATGCTTTAAAACAAATTTTCATAACATCTGCCATGTCATTTTTAAGCAATACCTTCTGTTTCTACAGAACTTAAACACAGTTTTGTTTTTAAAAGCTAAATTTCATAGGACTTTCTTCAGCTCTATGGGATATTCACTTCTGGCAATAAAAGGCTCCCACTAGGAAAAAAAAAAGGTTCTCAAATGTTTTAGCATTTCTGCTCAATGGACTTATGTTCAAAATCAGTCTGTCCCACAAGAATGAGGGAAAAAGAAATTCTGCAAAGTGTCATCTCAATCCCCAAAATGCACGTCCACAAGAAGTTTGAAGTCTGATATGCATCTTTAACTAAAAATGCACCAGTTGTGAGGGGGGCCTGCTGATCATCACAATAGAAGCATCAGGGAGAGGAAATAACTATATTCCTTCTTCCGGTACACACCCTTGTTTGAGGGTTATTTCATTAGAATGAAATCACAAAACTGAACACAGAAATTTAGAAACTTTATGGTTGTGAGCATGCTTCTCATCCATCTAATATGTATTATGTACCAGGTAGTCCATTACGTATTTAAAGAGATACAGAAGATATAAAGATCTGTCTCCATTTTCCAAGTAAATTGAGTTGTAGACAACTATAAAGTGTAGGCCTAAAGATACATAGTTGGAAGTTGATTATTTTTAGCTGGAAATGAACCCTTTGGTGTATATGATGTAACACAGGGAGAAAGTTAAAAAAAAAAAAAAAAAGGTTAGCAAAGAATCCTTGAAACCAATTACATTTAAGGGATAGGACATGGAGTAAGACAGACCAAGGAAATAGAGTAAAGTCACAGTCAGGAGAGATAGGAAAGCATTATGTTTCAGAAGCCAAAAGGGAGAATTTCTAGAAGCAATGAGTGTTGAGTGTTGCCAGGAGATCAACTACTATGAAGGTGAAGAAGAGGTTACTGAATTAGGGAGGAAGGATTTGAAGTGGTATTGATAATATCCAACAGGAAAAGAGCTAAAGTTTGCATAAAAACCCATGCTGAGCCTAAAATAATAGTTCTTCTTAAAGAATATTTTATTAATCTGCCATTGAGCTTTGAGCAAGTGTGAAGAGAGTTATGATCAGACCACATCTCAAAGACTTTTTATAAGAGAAGTGAAGTCCTTTCTTAAAAGAGTCCTGTAGCCAAGACCAGGGGGTGGGGGCGGTGCGGGGATGGTGATTTAAACAAAACTTATTCATACAATGCTTTCCCCCAGGGCATTTTCAACTTTCTGAAATCTAGAGAGCGTTTATTATTTTTTAAAAAATCATTCAAGGGGTGCCTGGGTGGCTCAGATGGTTAAGCGTCTGCCTTCGGCTCAGGTCATGATCCCAGGGTTCCGGGATCACGATGGGGGTGAGGGGAGCCGTGCAAGTATACAGAGGACTCTGGTCCCAGGCACGCAGGGGCCTACAGCGAAGCGTTCCTGGGCTCAAGGGGGGGACCTCAGATGTGGGGTCAGGACGGGGGCTCGGCAAAGGCTTCATGAAGGAGGGAGGGTGTGTGGGTCTTGAGAGCCGGCAGAAGTGAAGGCACTCTGTCTGAAAGCAGCGTCCGAGAGGCGCCTGGAACAGGCAGGGAGGGCAGATGTATGGGAGTATGGGGCAGTGCTGGGCCCACGGTGAGCCTGCTGGGGTCGCGGGAGGTCAGCACTCAGGACACAGCCGAGTGCAGGGCCCGGGAAGGTGGCGTGGAGACTCAGGACCCCTGGGCTTCAGCTCAGCTCCCTGAAAGGCTGACACCGCTGGCCACACACGGCCCCGTCCCATTACTGCCCCCAACTCCGTCCCCTGTCCCTCCCCCACAGTCCTGCAGTGGCCTCCTGCTCCACCATTACTACCCAGTTCACTCTGCCCTGTCTCAGCGGGCGGCTTCTCCACCTTCCCCTCCGTGAGCTCCAAATGGTAGAGGCTTCTGTGTCCCTGGCACCTTCAGGGACCAAGCCCCACACCTGGACATGTTAGGGGCTCCCCTAGAGTAAGAGTTGCTCTCGGTGCTGGAGGAGGAAGGGAAGCCTCTCCCCCTCCCTGTACTGGCTGGGGGGAGTGGGCAGAGGGAGAGAGAACAGACTCCCCACTGAGCAGGGAGCCCAACCCTGGGCTGACCTGAGCCAAAGTCAGATGCTTCACTGACTGAGCCCCCCAGACACCCTATTTAAAGAGAAAACAAGATTGAATCCTTCAGGCAGTCTTTATAGAGTGATCACTGTACTCCGTATAGTTCACTTATGCTACCTTTGGTGAGCAGAAGGCTGTTTACCTGACCTGTAGATGCCAATATTCCCCGGGGGCTTGGGGCTCAGTTCCTTTTTTTTTTTTTTAAACTCTTTGCCCCCCTACTCTGGGCAGTACCATCTACTCCCATGACTCCAACTACCATCCAAATAGCAGTAATTTCCAAGTCAGTACAGTAAAATAAATGTTTTACATTTTGTACATTTTACATGTTTTACATTATACATTACTCAATGCATAAGCAGCAATAGAAATATTTATTCAAAAGCGTTTTACTGAGATTCAAAACATATTGATATAGTTACCATTATTCTGTTAAAAAAATCAAACTAAAAAAGCAAACTGGGAACCCCCAATAGACAAATCAAAACTTTTTTAAAAAAGATTTTATATATTTATTTATTCATGAGAGACAGAGAGAGAGAGAGAGAGAGAAGCAGAGGGAGAAGCAGGCTCCCAAGGAGCAGGGAGCCCGATGTGGGACTCGATCCCAGGACCCTGGGATCATGACCTGAGCCGAAGGCAGATGCTTAACCATCTGAGCCAACCAGGCGCCCGACAAATCAAAACTTAAGGAAAAGAGTTATTAAAAGCAAAGCCCTGCTTGGCTGGCTCAGTTGGTTGGGCGTGTAACTCTTGATCTTGGGGTTGTGAATTCAAATCCCACGTTGGGTGTAAAGATTACTTAAAAATAAGATCTTAAAAAAAAAGTGAAGTCTTCACAGGGCAGATCGGAAGCAAGTTCCTATCTCAGGGGGCTGCCCATGGAAACACCCACTTTGACTTGTGGCCGCCTTCTCGTTTCTTTTGACTGAATTTATTAATAATGAATGCTGGATTGAGGAAAGTTTTTCTTTATGTACTTGTCATATTTTTAAATGTAAACTTTTTATCGAAGTAAAATATATATACAACAGCAAGGTGCACACCTCATAGGTGTACATCTCAAATGACTTTTAATTTTCACACAACAAATACCTGGACAGAGCACTCAGATGAAAACCCAAACCCAAACCCAAATCAAACCACCCAGAAGATTAGCAGAAACCTCGTCACACCCTTTCCACTTCATACTCATCTTCCCTGGACTCAAGGGGAACTACTATCCTGACCTCTAATCACCATAAATTATTTTGCAAGTTTTTGAACTTCCTATAGATGCACTCACACAATGTGGATGTTTCTAGCGACCTCTTAGACATTATGGAGAGTTGATGAGTATATGGAAAAATGTTCTGTGTCTGCTAGTTGACTAGATGTTCTCAATGTGTGTGTAAGTTGACTCTCCTTTTCTTTGTAAATTTGATTCTAGAATGAACCACCAGCAATACCATATACACAAAGTCTAGGGAACACTAAGGGGTTAGAAACTGGAAGCCTCATCATATTTTTCTCATAATTTTCCACTCCCATGGCAGTAACTCTGACAGTCCCTCTGGAGAAGGTCCTGAGTCTCAGAATGTTTGTCCTACATGCCACTCAACAGCTACCAGATGGCACACAGGCTCTGGGCTGCCGCTTGGCATGGTGCTCCCTGGAGTGGTCCAAGGAGGCACTCTGCCCTCAGGGCCTTCCCCCTCTTGCTGCTGGCATTCAGCGCAGGTGGAGCGTGTAAGGCCATGTGTGGCATCAGCTGCATGTCACGCCACTAGTCTGGAGTTAGTGACCTGTTTACAAAAGGCAGACTGCACTTGCAGATGTGACAAAAAATAGGGAGGCCAAAAGGGTGGGCAACATATGACAGGCACTGTATATAAAGCAGAGGCACAGAATCCCCTTCTAATTATAAAAACACACAAAACATGTGCAGCCAAATCCAGCCCGAGCCAAATGCCACCATTTCCACACTAAGAATCTTCCAGAAAAAGAGCTGATTTAGATTTCTGACCTAATCCCAGCGACAAATGCTTTACTCCACCATCACCACCCCCCCACATTCCAACTTCTGTTGTGGGGGAGCGGGTCCCACACTAGGTAATTTGGAAATCTCAATGTCATTACTGATTAGTTACAGGTACATAAAAACATATCCTTTACCTAGGAGATGATATAACATTGCCAGCTAATTTCAGAACTAGCTACTATATATATTCTCAGAGGAAAAAACTTCCTTCAGACCAAGTGTGGCTTTCAAACAATGGTGAATGAGCAGAGAAGACTGCCCTCTTAATTCAGTTCTTTTCCCGCATCCTCTTTGGCAGGGTTTTAATTCAGAGTTTCTCTCAGGAATTTTCAACCTGCGATTCCCTTTGCTTTTCTTTGAAACACCCCTTCCTTCAACAGGCATCCTGGTTATTATAAGTTAATACTGGATTATTAGAGGGCAAGAGAGAATTGTGTGGGTCGAGGTAAATAAACATATCATTAAGGAGTAATGCATGGAAACAATCCCTGTGACTCAGTAAAAGGCCAATTTTAAAAGAGAAAAAAAAAATGCCTTGACTCGACAAATTGCCTGCTCTGATCGAATTCCCCTCCTTTCGGGTCATGACTGCTTTACTGTAAGGGAAACCAGACTAACAGAACAAACAGGAGGAAAATGGCACCATGAGAAACAGCGGGCCACTAAGATTGTTCTGGGTCAGAACTGGTGACTCTACCACCAGCCCCCACTGTCTGTTCTGTTAATGAGCTGGAAAGGGCAAGCGATATTCCTCAAACAATTACCCCAGACCCAGTATTGGCCTTTACATCCCCCTCCTGAAGGAGCATGGCTCTCACACGGGGTGAAGGGTGGAAGGATGGTAGGGCAGGGTCCGGAAGAGAAACGCAGGAGAAAAGATGCAAATGAAAGGAGGCCCCGCTGTAGATTGGGGTGAGGAAGGGAGCCCTGGGCGAAGCAAGAGCGGGAGAGCATAGCCTGCTCCAATGTCCTTGCTGCAAAGACCAGGGCCCGGGAGAGACAGAAAGGCAAAGGCCACAGTGCCAAATCCCTTTCCTCTCCTCAGAAAGTTCTCTTGGTCTCGAGGAGTAGAGAGTCAGCAGGGCGGGGAGAGGGGTATAAGCAGACATAAGAGGAGATGAAGAAGGGGCCTGGGGACTTGAGAAGGCTCAAGGGCGGAGGTCAACAGGGAAGAGAGAAGCAGGGGCATTAGGGCAATCGAGTTCTGTTCACCCAGCTGCTCTGACTTGGGCCCTGTTTCTCAAACATCGGGCTTCTCAACGCATGCTCAGGACTTCCTCAGGCCCAGGGGAGGAGCAAGAAGTTGGAAGTGAAAGTAGCCATATCACCTGAGGAAACACCAACAGAGAAGGGGCGCACCATGGCCCCAGCTCAGGTGAGCAGCGCACAAGATCCCGCTCCCTTCCCAAGGAAGCCGACTTGAAGCGTGAGCCAAAGCAGACACTGGTTTAGAATCATCTTCCTGCTTCTTTCCATCGCCTGCTTTCTGAGAGCCTGCTAACGAGCAGAAAAGGCTGGAAGAGACAGGCAGGCAAAGAGAGAGTAGGCGCAGAAACAGGGGAATAGCACTTCTCCACAAATACATCAGTCCCCGAATACTGGGAAGCTGGGCGTGTGGGTGATGAGTGACAGAGAGTGAAATCCCGAGATGATATTTTTTTCCTCCATCACTGTTCAGTTGCCATCCTCAAGCCCCAAGGACGGTGTGATTCGTGGAGTTCCTTTGCAACACTGCTGTGATGGCCAAGGGAGCAGAGACCAGCCCGACTTCAACTCGGACTGTCTGCTGAAGGCCGCCCACCCTCCCAGAGGTGGCTACTCACATCAGGCAGGGGCAAGACGCCCACAGCCCTCTTCTTAACCAGTCTCCCACGATGCTGTGCAAGTTAGAATACTGAGGGTGGGCTAGACAGACTGGCCTGAAGAACTTGATTTCTCATCTTTTCTGCCTCTGCCCTCTCCCTCTCCCAAGGGAAAGGCCCGTCATGTGTACAAACCTGAGGAAATAACCAGAAATGAAAACTCCTTGCTTTGCTTCCTGTCACTCTCAGCCAGAGTTTAAATCCATCCTAAGCTAAAAGCAGTATGTCTGCCAAGACTGTCAATCAAGGCCTCAAGGACTTGGTGATATTTTTGTGTGCGTCCCCTTGACTTACACATGCAGGCTGTGTCCATGTTAATGGGACTTCCATGTGGGTACGGCAGACCACGAGGTGGGCTCCGGTTTTACCCGCAGTGGCCTATAGGGGAGGACTTTTCTCTAGCCTTTTAAAGAAGGGATATAAAGCCAAGAGACAAGGGCTCTCCACTCTTACCCAGAACGTCATTCAGTGTTGGTAAAGCCCAGTGACCTATTAAGTCCCCTTACAGGACCAGAGCAAGGGGCAGGACTGGAGACATTGGCCTGTCAGCATTCGGGAGGAATTAATTTCTGTTCGATGAGGGCCTAGTCTATGCCAGTCCCTTCTCTAAGGTTCCCAACAATCCAGCGGGTGAGACACTTGTGTACACATTAGTTTATAATAATAATAAAAAATGTTTTTTCATAACAAATTATGCAGAAGGCTCTAAGAGCACAGAGAAGACATGTAGCACTCAGGGGACGGCGTGCTGGGGGCAATTCAAAGAGACGGTACTGCTGTGGACTGAGGGGTGAATGGCTGCTCTGAGGAGCCCCCACGGCAGCCTGAGGTCAAATCCCGGGTCCCCTTCTGCACCCGTGACCATGGGTCGCGGTTCCTTGACTTCGCCAGGACTTGGTTTCACATCTACAAAATAGGAATTGTAGTGAAGAGTAAACATACAAAGCATTCGGTAAAGTGCCCAGCACTTGGTTAGCGATTCTTATCATCAGCATCAACCTAAGCACAGAGGCATTAAGGAAAACATTTCTAGATAAAATTAAAGAATATGACTCTTCTCAGTATAGCCATTCCTTCAGTGAATAGGGACGAGGGACTCATGGCTGATTTTTAAGCTGTAAAGCAGATGTTTCTTCGGCATAAATAACATTCAATGAGCTCCTAAAAATGACAGTACGCAAACCATCTTTTAATGGCTAGGCAAGCATCTTCACCCAGCACGCCACATGGGGTTTAGTAAATATTAACCAGAGATGATTGCTCAGTCCCCCGAAACAGTTAATGAACACGAAGTGCCAAAAATCAAACCTATGAACATTTTACAGGTTTGGGGTACACAGGATTGCTCCTACCCTAGAGAACTCGATTTTCCCTTCCCTGTTTCTCAGGGACTCAGTTTTGAAGGGGAAAGGTGGCCGTGAACAGGTTATTTATTTGGAAAGGCGGACAGGCTGTGCAGGACTGTGGCACTGTCCTTCTCATTTAACCCCTTTGGAAATCTGATCCGGACGGATTTAAAGAAAGGAGGAGGGAATAGTCAGGCATGCTTAATCTTTTCAAATAATTAAGATTTTTATCTATGCCTTGCACAGCCTCTCCTGTTCCACTCGGTTTGGCACTTAACTCCGCATTTAAAACCTCCCTAATACGATAACGATAATGCCTTCTTTTCCGTCATTATCTCGCGGCTGCAGGGCTATCTGACCGATCCCAAGTCAGGTTTTCGCAGCCACTGGCCCCGCATTCCTGCCTGAGCCCCGCAGGAAACAGAGCCTCTGCAGCTGCCAACGTTTATTTACACACATTCCTGCCTCAAATTGAATTAATGAGCATAATTTAACTCAGGCGATGTCCTCCCCAGCTCTCCTTCCTCTTTGCCCCACTGCCCGGCCTGTTTTCTCCCTCGAACCCTCCCGTGGAGATCTTACTGGAATGGACTCAGGCAGTCTGCTGGCAAGGACAGAATTCCCGACTTCTCCCCCCTTCAATGTCCTCTGAGCCACATGGGGCTCAGGTTAAAATGCAGATTCTCGTCCAGCAGCTCCACTTTGGGGCCTGAGACTAAGCATTCGAACAAGGCCTCTCTCTGGTGATAATGAGGCTGCCTGTCTGGGGGCCACACCGGGAGTAGCCGCCTTACCCAAGGACTCACCTGCACTGAATAGAACAAGCCTGGTCCTTAATGAGTAATTGAAAGGCAAATGCTAACTTCTGATCTTCCCGATCCGTCTGATGGCCCAGAAGGTTTACCGAAAGCATCCCCACAGGGGATCTGTTTACCTTCTTTCCCCTTCCCGTGTGTGCACAAAGAAAACAGAGTAAGTCAAACCACAAGTCCCATTAACTCCTAAACGCAGCCCTACACAAATTCCAAACCTAGGAGCTAAAGAAAGTGTAGAATTGGAATCTTGGGACCCTTAACTTCTACACAAAAAGCAAAAGTAACCCCACCTAAGAAACTGCAGCGTGGATGTGGTTAGATGCAGGAGGTCTGTTTATTGCATTGGGGAGACCAACAAGGAATTTCCTGCACGCTATGCCAAAGTCGGAGTGCAAGGAACTTTCTCTGAAGTCTGTGCAATGAAACCAGCAGATCTCCTGTGTATTCACACATTGTATACCTTCGCTAGTTACCCCTGGCAAAAATCCTTCTAAATTCTACCAAGTGTGGAAAAGGATTAAAAAGGGAAGGAGAAAAACATTCCCTCTACAACAAAAGAAAGTAAATGAATATATTTGAAAACTACTGTCGATGGGTTGGATTTTGTTCTTCCTGGATACGAATATATGTAATACCTCCAGCAATAAATATCCTTAACCTTGGACCCAAAACTGTTTGCCCAGGTCCACACAACTCCGTATTTGGCTGCTTCAATAGAGAAAGGCCTTCATGTCGAATTTTGCACAGAAAAGTAGATTTGGGGAATTTTTTTTTTTTGAGGAAAAATTGAATTTATCATGAAACATTTTTCACTGGGAAACCAGTAAAATGAACCACTTTTTTTTACCCAAACCACAAAGACTGCAAATTCCTTTGCTAGAAAACTTGGCTGCTTCTGTTGAAAAGATTAACTTATGCTGAATAGCTTCTGGGGGCATGCAGGGATAGATGAGGTTGTGTTTTCCGTTTAGGGGGACATAACTTGTAATGACAAATAGTAGCTCCCGCGAGAGGAAAAATGGTAGCTTATCAATACTACTGCCTTACTGTAAACGTTCTTCCAGCAGATGTACAGATATTAATCTGAATGTATTCCAGGAATATCTTCACAATGCCTAAATTCTGCAAAAAGAAAGCTCATCTGAAACTTTTCATTACCACTTAGAGCCTCACTGTCAGGATTATAAATGGGGTAGCAACTTCCCTTGGTTTCAGTAACTATGTCGCTCAAGCCAAAACTGCCACAGTGTTTTAATTAATACAATGAAATAATGCTAATCACATTTTTTTCTCTTGTCTCTCTCTCTCTCTTTTTTTTTTTGGTTGCTCCTGACTTGACAGTAACCTGAGAAAGAAATTACACTTTTTAATCTGATGGAATGTTTAGCTATTTCACACGAAGCCAGAGTACCAAGAGACAACCCTCTACAGATCAGCTACTGGATTTCCTTGATGCCCAAGGAAAAGGAAAATTGTTATCTGAATTGCCATAGACAATGGCAAGTTACACGTAATTATCTGTCTGTATATCATTAACTTCTGATTTTAGGATTATCTAAGATCTGATTACCCAGCACAGCCCCTCTGCCCCAAATAGGCCACTCCATGGACTGTCCCTTGCCCCTGCAGCTTCTGTGCCGGATGCCACCTCCTCTTTACCATCTACATTTTTTTTAAAGATTTTTTTATTTATTTACTTGAGAGAGAGCTCACATGAGAGAGCACAGTGGGAGTGGGAGAAGCAGACTCCCTGCCGAGCAGGGATGCGGGACTCAATCCCAGGACCCCGGGATCATGACCTGAGCCGAAGGCAGACGCTTAACCAACTGAGCCACCCAGGTGCTCCCACCATCTACATTTTTAAGCACACGTAGCTCAGGTCTGCCTTTCCCCAAACTCTAGTCTTCTTTAAGTTTTCTTACAGGGGAGACTCTTGCTTTGTCTCTGCTCATTACTGAGTATGATATAGTGTGACTGTACTTCTCAAACGTATTCCAATTACCTGTTAAGTTAGGCAAATTTATCTTCTCACTGAGAGAAGCTGTTCCAGAAAAGGTCTAGGATTCTCCTCACTCCTTCCCCATATGGAAGCCTAATGGAAAAGATGTTTCTCCCTCCTGTTATCTTCAGGAGAATGTGGGCACTGCCAGGATCGTTATAAAACACATTTGGGTCAGTTGATAATGAATCTGCTAGAGAAACCATCCACAGAAAAGAAATGGCTGGTGCAAGGCAGGAGACTGGGGGCTGGTCCATCACATGCTCCTGCCTGTACTTTGGGGACCTCAAGGATTATTTACAGAAATGGAGTCCAAAGTCCATCACTAGCAGAAGCACACAGCTAATGGTCATGGTGCTGGGTTGTGTCCCGACCACACGGTCCCAGGGTAGCCTCCATGGGTTCTACCAGCTTTCTGAGCCTGGTTCTTAAGCCTTCCCATACATCTTGTGGGCTGCATCATTTCCTTCCATATATTCCTTTTCTGTTTATCAAGTCAAAGCCGGTTTTCTTTTCTTTTGTTCACTGCAACCAATGACCCTGACTGGTATAATTAATAAAAAAAAGTTAAGCATGTTTGGGTTATAGCCCCAAACAGGAAAGGTCAAGGCTAATGGCCGACAGAACAGCCTGCTCTCCATCAGAAGACTTCATGTAGTACCACCACTGGAGATATTTTCCCAGGTGTTCAGTGAAGAATTTCTAAAAAACAGACGCCAGTAAGGAATAAGAGTTTAGGTTTTAAGATTTTTTTCCCCATGGAAATAAGCCACAACAAAAGACAATATCCAGAGTCCTGATTCTTTGAGTTTACTCAAAATCTTGTCTTCAATGCCAAATCCTCTCTCTTCTTCTGCCACTTCAACATGTCCTATAGACCAAGTACGTGTACAGACTATCTGTGCTCTATTGGCGCAGATCACACAAAATATCTGCCCTGAGACCGGTGGGACAAGATCCTGTCACACAAGCCCCCCGGCACAAGCGAAAATTAGAGATGGGACTGAAGGGAAGGGAGCTTAAAGACTGCAGCCTGTGTGACCGTGGTGGGTGGTGACAGCCCCAGAGAGGGGGAGCACGAGGGAACCCGTGAGAACCAGAGGAAGCCAGTGAGGACTTCAGAGGCCAAGTGTGGGGATGACACGGAACTAAGCAAAATTATTTAGATTCACCATATGGTTAGTACCACCCTACTATTCGTTAGTTTTGGTACAAATTGCACAACAAGTAACAAGTAACCCAGCACATCTGAGGGAGCCTGACTGGCGATGACTGGGGAGGGGGCAGCTCATCTGGCTTATATTCTAGCCATCCCCTCCCACCTCAGTCATCCGTCCCCTCAACACTTGCAGAATTGTCTTCTATAGGCCAATGAGTATGCTGTCCTCAAGAAGTTTTCCATCCCAAGGGAAGAACTGAAAGCCCAGTTTTCTCCATGCTGAGTGGAAGTGAGTGGTTCAACTATCAACCTTTTGCTTATAATCTATTTACCAAATTATTTTCTCAGGTGATCTTCTAAGACTGACACATATTTCAGTTCTCGAGGGCTGTCTTTCTGTGTACGGTATGGGCTCTGTTAGGAAGCCATCAGAAAAGGAGCATTTCCCCTTTGATAGCAATTGCACATAATGAATAGTGTCCTCATGAGCTCTTAATGAACAAAACTACTTTCCAAGCTACAACTGAAGGGTTGAGGGACTTGTAAAAAAGCCTTCAGAATTCACGGAGATAGTGATTTGAGTAGTAAACAGCCTGAGAAGGGCTTTCTTGGCAAAACTGTGATCAATAAATGACAATGTAAACTTAAGCCATTATGGCAGCGGATAAAAACTTAGAAAAACCCTTGCTCGAGCAGGCACAGGAGAAAAGATATCCTGGAGGAAACTCATACTGAAAGGGAACTTGAGTTAAGAGACAGGGAAGAGCAGGAGGTAGAAATGACAAGAGAACATCAGAAGAAAAACAGTCAAGAACTAGCTTTAAAGAAGGCAAAATACATATAAAACTAATGAAGATAAGCAACTCTCTATGAAACGAAAGCAAAATGACATGGAGAATTCCAAAATAATACAGCTTCAAGCACATCACTTTATTAGATGTTCAACATTTAGAGTTCTGAGTTTTGGAAGCTCATTTCACCCCACCCAGTTCAGAGGATGAAGAGGTGGGCTCTGGAGACCACCTGAACACAAACTGCAATCTTCTAGAATGACAACCACCCAGTGTTGGCAGGGACATAAACAACATGAGGAATAAAGGAGTAATTCTATTTCTTTAAAAGAAAAAAATGTTGTTCTTTGGGAGAAAGTGTCCCTAAAATGGCATCTATCACTAGTAGGTGGTGATTGATCACTAAGACTGGTGTCAGAGGACTTCAAAAAGGCTTGAACAGAATTCACGTTCGTGCCGTATAGGAGAATACTATCTTCATTAGGTTATTCCACTACATTGGAACCATCAAAAACACTGGAGAAGAGAAGGATTAGTTTTTCTTTTAACAAAATGAACAAATCCCCAAGTAGACAATTTCACTAGTTACTTAAAATTGCTTCTTGATTTTATATTTCCTGTTCAAAACAAACTATTCTGACATAATAAACTGTTTTCTAAAATCATGGCCAACTCAGATTTTAAAAGTCTCATTTAGAATCAACAAGTGTATATTACAGAAAACTACTATAATGCCCTAATGCAATTCTCTTTGAGTGATGGAAGAATTCAGAGTGTGTGTGTGTGTTTTACCACCCAGACAAGGGCTTTCTTTTTTTAAGTTCATTTTAAATGATTTTAGTAGTCAGATAGGTTAACACAAAGTAACACTCATATGTCCTCTATTTCCTTTTGTATCTAAGAATTACTTTTCCCACATTAATCATAAAAAGGTAAGATTCTGACTTACTGTCTTACAGGACCTTTATTCATGGTCAATTTTTCTCTTTCTTGAGAAAGGAAACTTTCTCAACAACCTTACAGTTTCCTTCAGTGAAATATGAAAACCCTCTTCCTCCAGGCTCCCTTGCCCCACCTGGCCTTCTCCATCACATTAAGACTTCTGGTGCTCCCTGTTATCAATCACATTTCCCTCCCTCATTCTCTTCCTCCCCTCTGCTTCTTCTGGTTTTACTGGGTGTAGAATCACTTTACTTACTGCCTTTGTTTCCTTTAATTATGATGTTGTGTTGGAGACAGAAGAGTTTCAAATCATATGCTTTTCCTTTTCGTGTAATATCACTTTACTTGACACTAGAACTTTATGCCCCAACTTGGCTCTTGATGCCAGATCCACTCATCTTTAAATCTCTCTTCTAAGGCAATCCAGGAGCCTGGAATGTTCCACCATCTGGCTGAGGACCAGTCCCCCCAGAGAAGGTCTATTTCTTCCATGAAATCATCCCAGATTTATCAGAGGCCAGCTGCCACCTAAACTCTCCCTAACCTTGACTTTTTTTTTTTACCAAAATCTCCTCTTCAAATATGCATTTATATTTATTACTCCAAACACATCGGTCCCTTCAATATAATAATGAAAATGCCATCCAATGATGCAGTGGGTTAGAGAACTTACATTTCTGCCAGATGCACTGTCCTCATCAGCTTTATCTCCCATAATAAGACCACTGGATAATGATTAGCTTAGCACTTCCTTAAATTAGGTACTCAGGAATCTATCTTTATTCCGTTTTTGCCTTTCCTTTACTAGCAGTTCCAAAACAAACACCTGTCATGAAGCAATTTGACCTTACTACCAACCCTTTACAAATACCAGTATCAACAAATACTATAAACCAGATATCACCCATGTAGCTAAAGTAGCTCGACTACAATTTTAACTGGAAATGTTCTAAAAATCTTTTATCTGGAAATCATTCTTTGGGTGGGCAAAATGCATGGTTTGTGCTACTGGTTTTTAGCACACTTAAGAAAAAATCCTGAATTCATTAATCTACCCATCACTTATTATGTGCGGATCCTTGCTGGGTGATTCCCAAATGTTTGAGTATGTGGCACCTGCTTTCGTTATCAATTCAGCAAACAGATACTACGAACCTATTGCACAAAGCCAAATCCATTCCCCAGTTCTACATGAGAGGTGCTTCTTTTAATTTTATTAATTCACTCATTTACATATTTACCGAATACTAGGGAAGAGGGGAGATAGGTATCAAGGATATATCGAAGATATTCACTTCCCTTTTACGGCTTCCAGTTTAGAGGAAGAAACTGATATAAATTATGAAATCACATAAATGTATTTAAAATACATTTTTAAAAACTGTGATTAAAAAAACACATAACAAAATGTATCATCTTAACCATTTTTCAGTATGTAGTTGAGCAGCATTAACTATGTTCACATTGTTGGGCAATACATCCCAAATTTTGTCATCTTGCAAAACTATATAATTGCTTTATTTAAGCAATCTCTACACCCTATACCCATTAAGCACTCCTTCCTCATTTCCCCTTGCCATCCAGACTCTGGCAACCACCATTCCACCTTCTGTCTCTATAAACTTGACTTCTCTAGGTACCCCATGTAAGTGGCAGCATACTGTATTGCCTTTTTGTGTCTGGCCTATTTCACTTAGCATGATGTCAAGCCTCACCTGTATTACAGGACATGACAGGACTTCTTTCTTTTGAAAGGCTGCATAATATTCCTTCGTATGTATAGATCTCCTTTTGGTTATCCATTCACCTATCAGCGGACATTTGGGCTCTTCCTCTTTCTTGGCTGTTGTGAATACTGCTGCTATGGAACAAGGGTGTGCAAATATCTCTTCAAGAGCCTGCTTCACATTCTTGTGGGTATATGCCCAGAAGTGGAATTGCTGAGTCATACGGTAATTCTGTGTTTAATTTTTTTTAAGTTTATTTATTTAAGCAATTTCTACACCCTATGTGGGGCTCGAACTCACAACCCTGAGATCAAGAGCTGCATGGTCTACTGACGAAGCCACCCAGGCGCCGCACTGTGTTTAATTTTTTGAGGAACCTCCATACCACTTTCCACAGTGATATACCATTTTCCATTCCCACCAACAAGGATTTCATTTTTCTACATTTTCATAACATGTGTCCTTTTTGTTTTTTAAATAGTGGTCATCCTAATGGGTGTAAGGTGTTACCTTGCATTCACATGTAAATTTTTAACTGCGGAAAATGCAACAAAGGTGAGGTAAGTCATGTTAAGGGCACATGTGCTAGGAGGATTTAACCTGGTCAGGAATGCAAGGAAAGGCACCCTCAGGAAGTAACGACTCATGTGAGGTCTGAAAACTATGTACACATTAGCTAGGTGGAAGGCGGAGACCAGGCCATTCAGGAAGTGAGGGGAGTAGGTGCAAATGCACTGTGAGAGTACAAGTGGGCATGCCAGGAAGCAAGATAAGACGAGTGTGGGTAGGGTGAGGAGTGAGGAGTGAGGAAGAGTACTACAGGAGAAGAGGTCAGGGCTTGGCAGGGCCTCAGGGACCAGGAAAGTAACCTGGAACTTTCTCCTGAGGGCAACAGGAAGCCAGGGGGACAACTACATCAGATTTGTGTTCTGAAAGACTGCTTTGACTACAGTACAGCAATGGATCCAGACAGACTGGATGCTAAGTAGCTAGTCAAGAGGCTATTGCAATAGTCCAGGCAAAAAAAAATGCTACAGCACCAACTAACCAGACAGGATCAGAACTGGAGAGAGGAAGATATACGTAGGAGGTAAAAATGACAAAGGGCTTATATTAAGCATCATGATGGAGAGAAGGGGCCTGGAACTCTAGAAGGAAAAAAGGACAAAGGGTTCACATGATCTTAGAAATGACATAATAATCCTACTTAGAAATTGCCACTTATTGAACACATTAACCATTTGTTAGGAACAGATCTAATTTATTTTTGGTGCCACAGGTTATTATTGCTCAGCTGGTTGCAGCATGACATAAATGTGACCAAAGTCCTGGATCCTGACCTCTCCCCTCCCACATTCAGGAGGAAATGTCTGGGGTATTAGCCAACACTTTGGAAAAACTACTTAAAATCAGACCCACACTTTATAAATCATGGTTTATAAACTCTGCTTAAAGCAATTAATAAGCATAGATTAACAGCTCAGTTGTCCGCGATTTTATTTTTTAGGGAAAGCCTTGTGTAAGAGCCAAGACCCTTTGAAGTGCAGGCGACTGAAATGAAAGTCAGGGAGGCCCCACCCTGGATGCAGGGAAGGGACCTGGAGGACCAAGCTTCTCCCAGGTCCCAAACCGATCTGAGGTTGGGCTTCCTTACCTCTTAATCTTGCTTGCACTAAATTTAGCTTTGGAGAATGAGTCCGGGTTTCCAAATCTCTGTTGGTCAGGAGCTGTGCCGTCCAGTAAAGGGGCTGCTGCCCAGAGATGGCTACTGAGCCCTTGCAGCAGGTCTGGTCTGACTTGAGATGTACCATAAATCTAACACACACACTGGATTTCAAAGATTTAGTACAAAAACACCATAAATTATCTCACTAATAATTTCTTTTTTTTTTTAAGATTTTATTTATTCATTTGAGACACAGAGATACAGAGAGAGAGAGAGAGAGCATGAGCAGGGAGAGCTCAGCAGGCTCCCTGCTGAGCCAGGAGCCCGATGTGGGGCTCGATCCCAGGACCCCGGGATCATGACCTGAGCCGAAGGCAGACGCTTAACCATCTGAGCCACCCAGGAGCCCCTCACTAATAATTTCTTTTAATGTTGATCACAAGTTGGGCTAAATAGATTAATAAAACTAATTTTTTTAACTTTCTTTAATGGAGCCACTAGAAAATTGAACATTATCCATGTGTCTCCCATTATATTTCTATTAGACGGCACTGCTCAGGACCATTCAACGCTGACATTTTGAATTGTTGGCTGCCAAGGGAAAGAGGCCTCTCTCAGAAAAGCTTCCATTTCTTAACATCCCTGTTTCAAACAATTAGTTCTACCCAAGCCTATCTTCTTGTTCTTGGGCAGGGGGCGGGGGGGGGGAAGGAGGGGAGGAAGGCTACGAAAAGTAGGCAATGTCCCTTGGCACTCAACTTGGAGACACAGTAGGAAAAGGTCACCAGCTGCTTTTCTACAACATAACAATGACTGCCGATCTTCTAGAAGGATAGGAGAGTTCTATCTTCACTTGACCCAGTCAGTTTTACCTCTTGTGTCTGTGACTTAGCAATTTCTTCATTTTTAGAAGTAACAGAAATCCAACTTGAACGGTCTTAAGCAAAAATGGGAATATATCGATTTATGTGTATCTAAACGTTGAGAGAGCCCTAGCTTCAGGCAGAGCTGGATCTAGCAGTGCACTTAATGCTTCCCACCAACCCCCCCCCCCGCCCCGCCCTGGCTCTGTTCATCCTCAGCCGGGCTCTCTCTCTCTGTGGTGGACACTGGCAGCTCCAGGCTGACACCATCCTTATATAACAGCAAGAGTGCTTTCCCCTTCCCCTATTAGTTTCTACTAAAAAAAAAAAAAAAAAAAAAAAATCCCTGAGGGGCGCCTGGGTGGCTCAGTCATTAAGCGTCTGCCTTCGGCGCAGGTCATGATCCCGGGGTCCTGGGATGGAGCCTCACATCGGGCTCCCTGCTCAGTGGGGAGTCTGCTTCTCCCTCTGCCTGCCGTTCCCCTGCTTGTGCTCTCTGACAAATAAATAAAATCTTTAAAAAAATCCTTGAACTGTCCCTAAGTGGCCTGATGTTGGTCACCATGCCTGTTTCTGAATCAGTCACCATGGACCACAATATGAGCATCCTGGTTGACTAGTCCTGGGAGGCAGGTCCAGACCCAGAGGTGGAGCTGAGGCAGAACCAGCACCATCTAATTACGTGTTCTGGAAGAGGGGAAGAGATTTAGGGGCTGCGACTGGAAAAATGGGAAATGGATGTAGGGCAGGTGGTTGGTGACAAGATGCTCTTGCACCCAGGATGCAAAAGGGGTGTTCACTGCTGCTGAGCCAAGTACTTCACGGCACGCCCAGAAGTCTACACATCTAAACCTGTCCGTCTTTCAGTTTCTTTCTTTTTTTTTTTTTTAAGATTTTATTTATTTATTCATGAGAGACAGAGAGAGAGACAGAGGCAGAGGGAGAAGCAGGCTCCCCGCAGAGCAGGGAGCCCGACGCGGGACTCGATCCCAGGACCCTGGGATCATGACCTGAGCCGAAGGCAGACGCTTAACCGACTGAGCCACCCAGGCGTCCCCGGTCTTTCAGTTTCTATCCTTTGTTACAATCAGGTTGCAATAATTAAAAGACTAAAATAAAACTCATGAATCAATGTGCACTACAGGAACCGATGCAGGTAACCTACATTTCTCTTTTCCTGTCTTTAGCTGAAGGAATGCCAAACGCTTACGACAGCTGGTTAATCGCGGTTCAAAAAGCATACGATCTCCTGGATGGATTCTGATATTTTATGATGCCAATGGCCACAAGAGTCACTGAAGAAAGAGCTAACCTACTTTAAATCCTTTCACTATTTTGCTCTTCTTGGATTCTGGCAACAGCAGGTTTGCATCACTGTTTATACAAAATAGGAAAGGCCTGGCATGGGCTTAATAGCATGCTGTGATTCTGTTTAGTCTAATCTACCCTTTCTTGCCAGCTTATCTTTCCTTGCACAAATCCTTATCTGTTGGCCTTTCTCGGGCAGCTCTCCACCTCCTAAATGGAACATACCTAAAGAAAGATGTCTCTGGGCGGGAGGACTATGGTCTCCCACTGAGGTCACCAGACAAAGCCATTTTCCTCTGCAGATGTCGGGGAAGTAAACCCCTGCATAGAATCTCTCAACCCCAGGGCCGCACATACACATTTCCACATGTTTGGAGAAAGGAAAAGTTCAAAACCACATCAAACATACTCTGTGACCACGGAGTATAAATATTACAAACAAACAAAATCAGCATGTAATGTGTACTTTAATTTGCTGACAGATATTTAAAAAAATTAACATCTGAATGAATGGCAAATGCCAACACCACAACAAAACCTTTCACTGAAGAGAAAAATAACTCACAATCAAAGCTGCCTGGCCTCTAATTAGCACACAGCATCCTTGAAACGAGAGGCCAAAATAAAATAAACTGCCAAAAGAAAGAGAACGGTGGTGGGTGGGTGGGTGGGTGTTTGGGGGTGGGGCACAGGAACTAAAAAATTAGGGCTTTCCATGATGTACTTAAAAAAAAAAAAGACATTGTCTGAAACCTACTTTCCTGGGGTTCAAGGCCAGAAGATTGCAGCTCAAACACAAAGTACGTGTATGCTTCTGACTCTATAGTTATGTTTTAAAAATTCTTTTTTTTAAGATTTTATTTATTTATTTGACAGAGCGAGCACAGCAGGGGGGAGAGGCAGAGGGAGAGGGAGACTCCCAGCTGAGCAAGGAGCCCGATGCAGGACAGTATCCCAGGACCTTGAGATCATGACTTGAGCCAAAGGCGGAAGCTTAACCAACTGAGCCACCCAGGTGCCCTGTTTTAAAAATTCTACTACACTTCAGGGTAGGTGTCTTCAGATGAAATTTAATAAAAGCAAAATTTTAAGGAGATTCGACTGACACTGACTCGACACCTGGCTTGTACCAAGCATCACCTTGGGGGCTTTTCATAGTGACCAAGTGTGGGCATCCATACCCTGGAGTCTGGCCAACTTGGAAAGTCCCAGCTACTCCACTCCGGAGCCTGACCAATGTGTTGCTTCTTTCTTCCCAAGCCTCTGTACCCTCCTACGGCTGGCAGATTCTCGGGTGAGCTAATGCTTGATCCACTGTGTAACTGCAAATGTACAGCATATTTATATGAAGGTACATTTGTCTGAGACACAGTAAGTGCTCAATAAACAGTACTTACTATTATTTACATGCTTTCTTTTCTTCAATCTCGCTATTAACTCCAAAGATAGATACTATCTTCCCCATATACCTGACGAAACTGTCGCTCAGAATAACAGTCACAGAGATGACATACGATGGACTCAACTTTATGTATTTCTTTTTTTTTTTTTTAAGATTTTATTTATTTACTTGACAGAGAGAGAGAGCACAAGCAGGGGAGCAGCAGGGAGAGGGAGAAGCAGGCTTCCCGCCGAGCAGGGAGACCAATGTGGGGCTCGATCCCAGGACCCCGGGATCATGACCTGAGCCGAAGGCAGCTGCTTAATGACTGAGCCACGCAGGTGCCCCTCAACTTTATGTATTTCTTAGGTGTTAGGTTAACTGAGTTCAAATCCCACTTTCAGCATCAGGATTTGCACTGAAGAGGAGAGAGGTTTGATTCTGGTCACTTGAATCCAGACCGCTTCTGTGGATCCCACCAGGCCTGGCACAGAAGCAAGCAGGAGGAAGGGGTGCTGGCCCCATTCCTGCCTGTCGAAAGAATCTGAAATTGCTTTAAGGAGCTCACACATTTTTAAAAATATACTTTCCCCCTTGTTTGGAAATCAGGGAAAGGCAAACAAAAACAACTTGGCATGACATGTAACAACTATGAAGGCCATATTCTGAGGGAGCTGTTATCTGATGCCTGAATTTTATGATTTTAGAGCCCAGATATTTATAGGCCTGGGAGAACTCACCTTGATATCCCTAATCAAGCAAAGGTTTGTTTTTTCTTTTCATTATCAATAAAGAATTTTTGATTGTAATTTTAAAGCTTTTCAGTTCTAGTGATTAACTCTGACAAGGATTAGTGTGGGGTGCCTTTAAGGACGGCAAATACACACGAATGGGGGAAACCCTGGATGTGGGTGACAAGACTTAGAGATACAGGAGAAACCAGGGAGTCCTTCTTAATGTTGCTCATACTGTTATTTATTCAGATAATAATGTCATCCAGAAACACAGCAAGTCAATCTTATTATTACACAAAACGTACAAGTTTAAAGGCCAAAATGAAAATCGGACTTCAGCAAATAATTTGGCCAAATTCAATAAACAAGAAAATTATACAAAGAAGATGCCAGAAAGTTATTTCAAGCCAAGAAGCAAGTCTCTATTGACGGGGCTTTCTACCTTATCAGGCTGACCACTTCTCACATAAGGTAGGCCACAGACTTGTGAAGTACATTTGAGGAAAATAGTACCTACTCCATTCAATATTGCTGTATTAAAGATAACTCCAATAAGCTTACAGTATTCATGTTAGGTGTTTCTGGGATGTTATTACCTAAAACACTAATAATTGTGACATTAAAGTAATTCTTTACCAAATTATTTATTTATTTATTTAATTTATTTATTATTTAAATTTTACTTAGTTGACATTCAGTGCAATATTGGTTTCTGGAGAATTCAGTGATTCATCACTTACATACAACACCCAGTGCCCATCACAACAAGTGCCCTCCTTAATACCCATTACCCATCTAGCTCATCCTCCACCCACCTCCCTCCATCAACCCTCAGTTTATATTATTAAGAGTCTCTTATGGTTTATTTCCTCTCTCCCTTCCCCCCTTCCCATTTGTTCATCTGTTTTCTTTCTTAAATTCTGCATATGAGTAAGAACATAGGGTATTTGTCTTCCTATGACTGACTTATTTCACTTAATATAATACATTCTAGCTCCATCCATGTCCCCGCAAATGGCAAGATTTCATTCTTTTTGATGGCTGAGTAATAGTTCATTGTGCACGTGCGTGCATGCGTGTGTGTGTGTGTGTGTGTGTGTGTGTGTGTAGATATACCACCTCTTCTTTATCCATCAGTCGATGGACATTTGGGCTCTCTCCATAGTTTGGTTATTGTGGACATTGCTGCTATAAACATCGGGGTGCATGTACCCCTTTGAATCTCTATTTCTGTATCCTTTGTGTAAATATCTAGTAGTGCAATTGCTGGGTCATAGGGTAGTACTATTTTTAACTTTTGGGGGAACCTCCATACTGTTCTCCAGAGTGGCTGCACCAGTTTGCATTCCCACCAATAGTGCAAGAGGGTTCCCCTTTCTTTGCATCCTCGCCAACACCTGTTGTTTCCTGTGTTCTTAATTTTAGCCATTCTGACAGGTTTGAGGTAGTATCTCATTGTGGTTTTGATTTGTATTTCCCTAATGCTGAGTGATGCTAAGCATCTTCTCATGTGTCTGTTAGCCATCTGGATGTCTTCTTTTGAAAAGTCTCTATTCATGTCTTCTGCCCATTTTTTAACTGGATTATTTGTTTTTTGGGTGTTGAGTTTGATAAGTTCTTTATAGATTTTGGATAATAATTCTCAATAGGTTGTTTGCGAAAATCTCCCATTCCACAGGCTGCCTTTTAGTTTTGTTGACTGTTTCTTTCACTGAAGCTTTTTATGTTGAGGAAGTCCCAATAGTTCATTTTTGCTTTTGATTCCCTTGCCTCCAGCAATGTGTCCGGTAAGAAATTGCTACAGCCAAGGCCGAAGAGGTTGCTGCCTGTGTTCTCCTCTAGGATTTTGATGGTTTCCTGTCTCACATTTAGGTCTTTCATCCATTTTGAATTTGTTTTTGTGTATAGTGGAAGAAAGTGGTCCAGTTTCATTCTTCTGCATGTTTCTGTCCAATTTTCCCAACACCATTTGTTGAAGAGACTTTTTCCATTGGACATTCTTTCCTGCCTTGTCGAAGATTAGTTGACCACAGAGTTGTGGGTCCATTTCTGGGTTCTCTATTCTGTTCCATTCATCTATGTGTCTGTTTTTGTGCCAGTACCATTCTGTCTAGATGATTACAGCTTTGTAATAGAGCTTGTGGTCTGGAATTGCAATGCCTCCAGTTCTGTTTCTCTTTTTCAGGATTGCTTTGGCTACTCAGGGTCTTTTGTGGTTCCATACACACTTTAGGATTGTTTGTTCTAGTTTTGTGAAGAATGCTGGTGGTATTTTGATAGGGTTTGCATTAAATGTGTAGATTGCTTTGGGTAGTATAGACATTTTAATGATGTTTGTTCTTTCAATCCATGAGCATGGAACGTTTTCCACTTCTTTGTGTCTTCTTTAATTTCTTTCATAAGTGTTCTAAAGTTTTTGGAGTACAGATCTTTTACCTCTTTAATTAGGTTTATTGCTAGATTTTTTTTTTTTTACCAAATCTTTAAATAAATCTATAAGCACCCAACTTCGAATATAGTATAATATGCAATGTTAAGCCTTAAGCCTGTTTTTTAAAAGCACCTATTTCCTTGATTGACTATATGCTGATGACTGTAAAAGAAACATCCTAACATCTACACGTGGGTGGGGTGCCTTTAGAGGACAGGCAGCACACGCATGGGGTGCTCCTTGGAAAGCTAGCATGGGTGCGGGGTGGAGGGGACTTTGAGGCTGGCTTCATTTGGTGGCTCAACAATCACAAAGAGACTCTGGTTGTTTTTTGTCTTTAGATCACACCGTTCGTGGCAGCAGCAGGGTTCTCTGGCGGCCCCCCTCCCGCTGGTTGGACAGCTCTATAGCACAGTAGCAGTAACCTCACACACAAGAGAAGGCCATCTCTTCGATGGATTTCTTTCCGGAGCAAACATGCTTCCATCTCAGAAGCCCCCAGCAAACATCTCCTGTGTCTCCTGCAGGGTTTCTGAATCACTTACTATAGCAGGGGCTGGGATCAAGCGCTCCCCTGGAGTCCGGGGTGGAAATGGCTCTCCGAAGGTGCTGGGCATCTTACATGAGGTATGGTATTTGCTTACGAAACTGGGCCCCTTCGGAAGGGGTGGTGGAGGATGGATGCTGGGGGTCAAACAACCATGTCCTACACCGGGAAAGTTAACCTGGGCACACGTCCGCTCCTGGCCCTTGGGCCAGTTTCTATCCTACAGCGATGTTCTGGAACCCCAGCTGAGCAAAGACGGCGGCCGATGGGGCCGTGACCCTCCTGCCTCGCTTATCTCCCAGAGCACATGCCACTTGGAAACAAAACCCCCTCTTTTCACAGTTAGTGTGGAAAATACCTGGGCCTGAGATCTTACCAGGCTGTGAAGTCCAGGAGAAAGCAGTCACTTAGGGAAGATGAGTAGTGGATCGCTTTGACCAAGCGGCAACCACTCCTCCTTCTGTGTACTTTTCGTCCATTGGGATCTGCACTGTGTATACACAAGTGTGGGTATAAAACTCTAATGTAAACCCATTCCTGTCTTTAGGATTAAAAAAAAAAAGCCTGTCATATGCCAGAAACTGGCTGGAGCCTGGAGCTTGGTGCTGCAGACAGAGTTAACAGTTTGTAGGCTTTGAAGTGAAAGTTTTTTCCCCCTCTTTTACTAGCAATGAAAAGAACGTTAAAAGAAAAGCACCAGAGTTGATGAGGACTATTTTTCCATGGTGAACGATGGAATGTCTTTCGGTAGAGTTGTCTACATAGAAAGCGAGTTACCTTAAAGCAGCTATACTCGCAGTACCTGCCGTGTCTTACATAACCGCTGCCCGGGAGACATACAGCATCTGTGGATATTTTAAATACACCATCTTCTCCTGGAACACCCGGTGGGACTCAAACACTGTGAGGTCTCCCTCACAGTTTTAGGGGTTTTGGAGCAGTGGTTCTCAAACGTTTAGGGAGGAATAGCTTGGAGGTTTATTAAAATTCAGAGGCTGGGGTTATGTACCCAGGGACTGTGGTTCTGTGTGTGTGTGTGTGTGTGTGTTGCAAGAATATATTTTCTGGGCGGGGAGGAGGTTGTTTTTTAACAAGTAACCCAGATGATTCAGATGCAGGTGGTCCCTGGGCCTTACTGAGAAATATCACATCTAGAACCTATAAAATGTTAAAATTCTTTGGCCTAAAAGAATTAGGAGTTGAAGTCACACTATTTCTATTTATAAAAGTTCAAAAATAATTGGTTACTCCAGGAAAAAAGAGCAGGCGTGTTTTCCATTTCCCTCAGGTTTTCTTATTATATCTGTACAGCATTCCTCTAAGATAATTAGGGTGGGTAATATTATTCTGACTTTGCTGATAAGGAAATTAACACAGGCTAAGTGATTCACCAAAGGTGACAGAGCTAGTTGGGGCAGGTCTCTTTGGCCTTTTACACAGACATCAAATGATATGGCATCCCCTCAGATACTCCCCAAATCAAGAAGCCTTGAGAAACACGTGAAGAAAATGAAAGTACATTTCCTGATCCGGTTTTAAAGTTTTCCTCATCTCTCTAATCGAAAGCTCTCCTTCAGCAGGCAACTCTGAGCTAAATGAAGTTTGTAGTTTTCCACCTTCAAGCACTGGCTTTGGGGACCCATTATGGAGACTCTTGTAACCCATGGTTATGCTACTGGGAGAAAGAAAAACAGATGGTCCCCTATGGAAAAATATCAGCACATATTTTCCCTGGTAGGGGACTTCGGCTTTAACCAGGCTAGACACAACTTGAGTTTTTAATTCGCTTTAGATCTAGCTTGGTCCTAGAAAAATGGAAAAACAAGGTGTCCCTTAAAATCCCACAAATGTTGAGTATTTTCAGGAGGGAGTCCACAGATGACTTCTTTGATTTCAGAAACTTCCACTGGGACTTCCTGGCTCACTGGTATGGTGTATCATATCATGAAGTGCTGGAGGGAAGCTAAAGACCCTTTGACAGTGGAAAATCACTCTCATCTAGAGCCTTCTCCTCCTTTGCCCTCGAGGATAAACCTGCCTTCTCCCTCATGAGAAAAACTCCAGATATAAAGGACGAGACAAAGAAAGAAATATTTAACCAAATCCATTAGGAAACCCCAGCAGAAACAACTGCATCTTTTCAACAGTTTAAGATGTTATGCATAGACAGAATGTTTTGTGTGGGGCATCTGTCTCGGGCTCCCGAGTAAGAAATGCCGTTTGCCATTAGACACTAGTTTAATTCCAAAGCTCAAAAGAACCGTGTTCATTTGCCAAAATCCTACTGCTCTGTGAACTACAAAAAATGGTTTATACAAATCACTAGAAACATCTAATAATAATAATAATAATAATAAGAGTCTTTCCCCAGAGTACCCCTCACTCCTAAGCATTCACCAACTGTCTTAGCTCAGGGTGCTATAGCAAAATACCATAGACTGAGTGGCTTATCAGCCAGAGACATTTATTTCTCACGGTGCTGGAGGCTGGACGTCTGAGATCAGGGTGCCGACATGGTGGTGAGGACCCTCTTTCGGGTGCAGACATCTAACTTTTCATTGTATCGTCAACAAGGCAGAAAACGAGTGAGCTAGCTCTCCGGCCCCTTCTTATAAGGGCACCAATCCTCTTGATGACCTAATTACTTCCCAAATGCCCTACCTCCAAATACCATCACACTGGGGGCTAGGGCCTCAAAACGAGAATCTGAGGTAGGGACACAAACCCTGAGTCCATAAGACCAACCTAGAACCAAAGGGATAACCATGGCTTGGGCATATTCTCAGTAGTAGCCCGAGGAGCCCTGTTCCTGCCTGTACCTGAGCCCAGCTCCCGTCTTTCTTCACGATAGCCTGTAATTCCTTCTGAGGCAGCAAGAAGTCTTTGGGAGACCTCTGGCTAGTTTTGGCCACTCTCCACGTAAGGGCTTCTTCAAAAGTGTTCAAAGAATGAACAAACCGTTGGGCAGCAGACACCAGGTGAAAGAGTGTTAGGTTGGCTCTGACATTGTTTTCTGACACCCTGTCTCCACTAAGAGGTCTCCCCTGGAGGAAGACTAGTGATCACAAACAGCTCTTCACACACAGACAGCAGAATACCCACTCGGAAGTCCTGTGCATGAAAACTACATATTAACCATCTCATTCAACGTCTAATGAGAACCTCAGCCTCAGCCAGCTATGTTTGATTTCAAAACAACATCATTTGCCTCATGCAAACCAACCAACCAACAAAAAAAGCGAGAACAACAGGGAATACATAAAAAATTTAAAAAAAATTTATACCAGTGATTTGTGATTTGATATTACAATTTCTTTGCTTTGGGATGGTAGGAATACCTTGTTAAATGTGTTCAAAAGGTCCCCAACGACAGAAATTTCACCATTAGGCCGAGCCCTCACACCACACAGACCAGCATGCAGCTTGGTTAGTGACTATGTGGCATGTTAGTAGTGTCTGCCTGGCAGATGTGGTCTCTCTGTCCTTGGAAAGTAACTTGCTGCTTGGAGTGAGTTAGAAACCAGCCCGCTCGTGCATCTCTGACCTGGAGTTGCTGCTGCAAATGCACACGCACCAGAGCATCTGGTGGGGGGGGCTTCCAAAAGAATGGGTTTTGTTGGCTGGTCACACATGAACTGATTCCATTCTGCCAGCTTTCTCTCCTCTCACCTAAGAAACTCTCTGCATTGATCAGCTGCTGTCCTGCACTATAAAATCCCCTGAAAGAAACAGTCATGAGGCCACACCTGCTCTTGCCCAGAAGGAAGAGAACACGAAGCAGATATTCTAGGCACCACTGCCTTACCAACTGATCATCGTTGTTGTGAATACTTGTCTTGGTTTATTTTGGGGGGGGATGATTCACATTGCTTTAAAATATAACTGATTTCTTTAAATGCTCCACAATCTTCTTGATTCATTCAATGCGCTGTGATTCTGCCATCACTTGTGTTTGGAAAAGAACTGCCAAGTGTGTTATGGGTTTGTCCTCAATCCTTACAGACAGTGTAGATGCATTAAGGGACATACACGCCTACTTCTGTAGCACATGTCTGTCCTGCTTAGCACCCGCACTCAAGAAGGTCTGGGACACCCTGGGGTTTATGTCGGCTACTGATTCGCCAAGGGAACAAGGCATGCAGTGCCACCCCTGGGTTATCTCACATGACACAACTGCTGCCCGTGTATTTAGAGTTGGGTAGACCCAGGAGTTTGGGCTTATTTCTGCAGAGGAAGTGAGGCTAAGATAGTAGCCAGATGTGGCATGCACAGGCCTGGCCCTAAAATATGCATTCCTGGGCAGGAACACCAGTGGAAGCCCCTGACCCATAGGCCTTCTCTTCTCATCCTTGGTTCTATTCCATAACATGAGCGTCCTCATGCAAATCGGGGTGGCTAACATTGAATGCTAACATTCAGTTGGCCCAAAGCATGTGTCTTGCACTAGCTGCCTCTTGGGCCAAGGGTATTCACAAAAGCTTGGATCTGGGGAGAGGACCAGGCAGGCCTGGGAAATGGGCTTTTGTGGCTATTGGGGAAGGAAACTAAAGATCCTAGGAACCTAGGGAATGGACTAGAAGTAGGATTCTGGCTCTGTGTACCATAGGCTTCTCACCCTATGAAGAGGAACAGATCCAGACAAGGCCAGCCAGCTCAGAGGCTTCCAAAGCACAGAGCCTGGGGCAGCCACTTGCCGGGATCTTAGGGCAGTGCTGGATATGGGCAGACCCCAAAATGGGGGTCTATGGGGTGAGCCTGGAGTGTCTGGGCCTGTGCAGCTTCATCTGTAAACTGAGGTGGTTCAGAACCTGGAATTGTCAAACTCCTCTCCAGACCCAATACTATAGGGTTCAAGATCCAGCTTGTCACACTTGATGGCTCAGTCTCAAACACTGGATAAAGATAATACAAAAGAAAAGAAAATACTAAACAAATTTAAATGAATATATAGGTCTTCAATCTCAGCCTCTCTAGTTCAAGAGATGAACAATGAGATATTCTGGTTAATCAATGATTTGGCTAATGGAGTTGTTAGATTTATCTTTCACAGGTAACTAATAATCAGAGCATAGTAGTACACTTAACCTCACGATGACCATCCACATCATCACTGGATGGTGAACAACTCAGAACATCTCCAGTTTTCCAAGGGCCATGAACTACCTGGACACATCAGGACTGTGTGTAATTAACACACAATTCATTATGGAAACGTGGACATGCCGGGTAGGCCAGCAGATTTAAGTTGACAATCTCCAATATGTAATAAAATAAAATTAAAAAAAAAATTTCCAATGCCATTTCTGTGGACAAGGCAACCTCTTCCAGGTTCTCTGATTTGGTCTGTTTCCCTCCTGATGAATGCTGATGGAAGCAGGCCGCACCAACCTCTCCTGAAGTTCATCAGTGTCATGAGACACAGAGAGCCCACACATGGAAAGCATCGTTGTCATGAGAAAGGGAAAGCCCACTCACAGTTAGGAGCACTGACCTGTCCTTTCATATCTGGAGCAATGGGAATGGTGGGCCAGATGGTTGAGTAGATGCCAAAAAACACCAGCCAGATCAGCATGCTTCCCCAGACAGCCAGATGACTGAACTGCAAAGGAAACACAGACTCAGGTGGGGCTTCTCTGCTGGCAGAGGAGAGCCACCTGACCCCAACCTGCAGCAGAACCCCTGTGTCCAGGCCAGCTTTCTTCATGGAAACGTTTCGACTAGTCATCCATCATTGGAAAGTGCCATCTTGTAATTATCTTGTCTCAGAATGTTACACAGTGAATTCAAGGAACTGGTGGCCCCAAACTACCCTGAAGATCAAGGTGCTTTCCCTGCTTCAGCGGACTTTCTTCTAGACCCATTGCACAGTTTTAGCTGGCTCCTGGCTGGTCCTCACCAGTGTTTGCTCCAACTTGGAGCTACATAGGCCAGTTCACCTTAATCCAGTAAGAAAGCACCAGATGGACAAAAAGAACAAGATGTTCTTACTTATTGTTTTGAGACTTTGATTATTCTTTTCATTTTCCAAAGAATTCTTTACAAATCTGGGCTGGATATTACATCTTAACAATCCTTTAAGCATTTGCTGAGTTGTTAGCCTTTTCTCCTTTGTCTTCTTAATATGATGACCCCTGACTTCTTCCTTACTTCCACACTCCACGATATAATCCATCATCAAGGTCTGTTAGCTTTTCAAAAATAATACTTCCGGAATCTGACCATTGCTCACTACCTCCCCCTGTAAGAGCCCAGGCCAAGCTTCTTGTCTGGATTAATTACTATTGTCACTTGATGGATTCCCTACTTCCACAAGCATCTCCAATCTCCTCCCTCATTTTCCCAGCACAGAATTAGGAGCCTATTTATACAGCAGTGATAAATAAACACGAAACATGGGTTATGTTCCTGAAATGTGGTACATCACCAAAATGTCTAAAATTGGGGAATGATTAAATGATGGGATATTGATCAAACTTAATACTCTTTAATCATGAACAAAGATTTTGTAGAAGTACACTTTAAGGTGTGGAAAATGTTCATGATCTATTTTTAACTGAAAAAAGGATCACAAAACTATATGCTCTATAATGCATTATCTTATTAAAAATATACACGTGGAACAACGTCTGTAATGTTATCCAGAAAAATGTTAACAGTAACTGTCTCCTGTTCATAAAGTTATGGAAATTAGAAATTCTCCTTTTTGTCCTTCTGTATTTTCTGTGTGCATATACATTTGAAACGAGAGGACTGTTAATAGCTTAGAGCTGTTAGTAAGTGCCAAGCAAATGAATCATCAGAGAACTTTGGATTTGCAAATTTGCCCTGACAAAGATCAAATGACAATTTTTACATGCAAAATTTAAATAAGATAGCTAGATCCTGCTGATTGGTTTCCCAAGGCTTAAAAAAAGATCCATGCCATCAAAATATCTGTAGTGGATAGTGAAACAGTTCCAGAGAAAACTTACTTTAGTCCATGCTGTGGTCTCCAAACCAGCTTTCAGACACACAGTGACAACAACATACTGTGAAAACAAACAGGAATTGGGGAAAATGTATTATCCTCGGTGACTTATTATTACTTTCCAGGAGAAATCCCAGGTCTCCCCTCGAGAGGCGGTGGGAGTCACTTTTGTGCTTTTCTTAGCTTGGAGAGATTTGGGGAAAATCACCTTCTTTGGTGCTGCCTTTTTCACAGCTGGATGTGAAACTGTCATTTGAAGAACAGGGTGACCTGGTAATCACCTGTCTAGAAATCTTGACTCTGCAAAATCTCCGTTAGGAAATGAGGTAAGCCTTTCACAACCATTTTGAGCTTTAAGGAATCTACACTACAGAGTTGAAAGATTTAAAACAAATCATATGAAGAAAGGCCTTATATAAAGGGCTTCCAGAGGCAGCACCCACAAGTACGCCACTTAAGAACAGTTCTGTAAACAGAGAGATAAACTTACCGTGTAAACAATATTTCCAACAAATAAATAGTCTGTGGCCTGGCCACTGGCCAGTGCAGTATCTGAAAAACAAAGAAGTTATTACTAACTTCTGAGGAAGAGCACTGCAATCTGTTTTGTTCAGAACATAAAAACAGAACTTTAGAAACATTTATCAAATTATAAGGGAATTTCAAAAATTGCATCATCTGTGATTCTAATGCCTCCTCTTTCTGTGAATATTTTTCATCTTATATTTTCTCCAAATGAAGCAAACAAACAAAATCAGGTTTCTAATAAACTGAACCAAATACTTGATCTGTATTGAAATTTACATTTTTATAAAGATTAAAATCTCCCTTTGTGGGGTTAAACAAAGGGAAGAGTAAGAACATAATAATCTATCTTTATTAATAGCAGCATTAGACTTTTTATGAGTGCTCTTTTACTATTTATTTTTAATTTTTGCAAACTGGAACTATGGACCAATAAAGGAAGATAACTACGTGAATACAAATCAATTCATAATTACTGAACTCAGAGAATCTTGGGGGATATTCACTACTCATGTTCTCATATGCAATTGCATGAACTTCTGAAGTCTATAAATTGGGAGAATGCAAGCAATCCAGTGAGAGACATCTAGACAATACAACTAGAATTTTGAAGCTCTAATTTTCTTATCTTTTCCACTTTTTTCCTTTTTATGGATGGCTATTACAATGTATAAAACAATCACTAAGGCTGAAAACTCTAATAGAATTGTCTAACTTCCATCAGCTAGCCTGCTGTGAAAAGCCTGGTTATTATCCTGAGGGGTCGAAGCCTGTTTCAACATCAGGAATGGTTTCTTTGGATGGCACTGCTAATCTCCTTTTATTCCCTTTTATACTCAAATTCAGATCTGTGGCTGACAGACCAAGTATTATAGGGATTTTTGTGTTCAAATTTCCAACCCAGTAGCTGCCATACACACATATTTGGGTTGGCTGATTTACCCATCTGCTTGTTGAGGAATCTGACTCTTATTAAATATTCAAGATCTGTTTAGTTTTCTACAACACCAAAATGACCAAGTAGCATCATAGGCAGAATCTGGTCACTGTGGGCCCATAGATCAAGCTCCAGGGCATGGCCTTTCTCCTGATTCTAGATAAGTATATTTGTGGATAGAAGGAAAGAAGAACTGCAAAGTGACATTATGGGCTGTATTAACTATACACCTAAACTAAGAGACTGCTGCTGGGGAACATAAGAATTATCCAATGAGAACAGAGAGAGATGGCCACCGACTTACAAAGGAATGATCTGGAAATTTAGAGGAGACACTTGAAACTTAGGCAGAATTTCATTAAAAGGAAAGGAAGGAAAAAGTTCAAAACACCTATTCTTCCATTATTGAGCAATAAATAGGAATGAAACACTGAAACATGCTTAACATGGGTGAACCTTGAAAATCTTGTGCTAAGTGAAAGAAGCCAGTCACAAAAGGCCATCTATTGTAGGATTCTACTTCTTGAACTGTTCAGAAGAGGCAAATCTACAGAGACAGAAAGTAGACTAGCGATTGTCAGGAGGTGGGAGTTTTTTGGGGGTGGGGCCAGAATGGGAAATAACTGCTCATGGTTATGGGGTTTCTTTTGGGGGCAATGAAAATGCTCAGACACTGATTAAGGTGACAGTTGCACAATTACATGATATATACCATAGAATTGTACCCTTTAAATGAGTGGATTTTAGGGTATGTAAATTATGTATTGATAAAGCTGATATAAAAAAAATTCAGTTCCTCAGTCACACTTAGTCACATTTCAAACACTCAATGGCCACAGGTGGCTAGTGACTACTATATAGGACAGCACGGATACAGAACATCTCCACTGTCACAGAAAGTTCTACTGGACATTGCAGGCCAGAGCAGCTATGCTGAAGGTGGAAAGAAGTATAGGAACTGGCACATATTTTGAAGATGTTAGGATTTAGGATTTGGATGTGGGTTGGAAAAGAATGTGAGGAATCAAGGGTGATTTAAGGTTTTTGCCTGAGTACCTAGGTAAACAGTGATATCATTTACCTGATTCTGGTCATATTAATACAGGAATATTGATTAAAAGAGTGACACATTAAAACCTGGTACTGAGTGGTCAGTATTTTAAATTCACAATAGGAAGAACAGGTAACAAAGAAGCATGATGCTATTAAGAGAGAAACAAAAGCATACAGAGGAAAATGAGGTGCTGAGGAGTCAGGTTAGTGGGGAAAAAAAATCCCAGCAATGAGCATTAGAAGACCATATTCCAGCCCTGCTCTCTTGTTCCAGCTCTACCATTATTTAGTTCCTTAAAATGTTCAGTTCTAAGTCTCATTCCACATCTCTAAGATGGGGATTTTATACCAGATACAGATGATGATGACTGAATTATCACTAAGGTTCCTCTAAGAAAATTCTAAGACGATAAGGTCTGTGTTCTTCGCTGCTACATCAGCTTCTACCAGTAATGGTAGAAACTGGAGCGTTTCAGATCTTCCTGTTCAATTTAGCTCAGGGGGGTTTTCCTAGTCTCAGCCCATGTTCCTGAAAGGAGAACAATGACATGAGTACCCTGAAGTATCCACACTAAGCCCTAATGGAGTCCAGAGTCAATGCTGACCAGATGTAAGAGTTAGAAGGGGTATGAGACCAAATTGAAAATCAAAGTTCACAGTCATGGTTTGACAACTTTTTGAATTTCCTTTTAGTACTAATAATTCAAATGTTGGCTGATGCATGTACTAAAAGAAATGAACTATACAAGGCATTTGTCTAATATGAAGGGCTTAGAATGTGTTTCAGATTTTATGGACATAAACAGAAAATTGCTAAGCCTCGTAAGAAATTCTGCATTCAAAAGAGAGAGCAGGATGCCTGGGTGGCTCAGTTGGTTAAGCGACTGCCTTCAGCTCAGGTCATGATCCTGGAGTCCCTGGATCGAGTCCTGCATCAGGCTCCCTGCTCAGCAGGGAGTCTGCTTCTCCCTCTGACTCTCCTCTCTCTCATGTGTGTTCTCTCTCACTCATTCTCTCTCTCTCAAATAAATAAATAAAATCTTAAAAAAAAATTAAAAAAAAAAGAGAGAGCATGTGATTCTATGACTCACTCTATGAGCACTTTACATATATTTGTATGCTTATTAACAGATGTAATACTAGTGTATTATTTGAGTTACTAATACGTAATAATAGTATACGTAATGCTCCTTTGCTATTCTAACTATATGAAACAGTATTATTATCTGCATAATCCAGATGAGAAAACTAGGGCAGCAAAGAGAAGTCAAATGACATGAGAAAGGTCATGCACTTAGTAATGAACTGTAAATAAGGGTTTATTTTCATTACTGAGCTAGAAAAATGGATCCCAAAGAAAAAAAGAAAACTCCAAGAAGAAAAAATATATATATTAAAATGTACTCCTTTGAAATACCAACACCTAATGGGAAGGAACTTTCAGGAGAGAATTAAGGAGGACAGGTAATTAGGTTCCTGTGACAGAGATTCTGGGCCACATAGGAAGTAAATGCAATGCACAGACCTGGGGAGCAGCAGATACCCCCTGGAACCTGAGTTAGGTGGGCACAGCAGCAGTCCCAAGTTTCTCAACCTTGGCACTGCTGACATTTTTCCAGATAATCCTTTGTTGTGCGCGACTGTCCTGTGCATTGCCGGATGTTTGGCAGCACCCCTGCCTCCACCTGGCGGATGCCAGGAGTCCCCACTCACTAGCTGCGACAATGAAAACTTTCTCCAGACGTCGCCAAATGTGTCCTGGGGGTCAAACTGCCCCGTCTGAGAACCACGGCATTGGAGGTAAGACAAAAGAGGAACTGGAATATACAGAAGCATACGGAATATACTGACGTGAGAGTGTCTACTGTAAGAAGGGAACCTTCTTCACTCCCGTCAGACTAGGAGAGAACGCAGTGACCCCCAGTTGTCCCACGATCGATCGACAGGAGACTTTAGTACAAAGCGATGCAACTCACAACGCCAGATGGCCTTTAGAAGGGGGCAAACTCCGGGATTACCTGTGGGATTGAGAACTCACTTATGAGGCCAGGACCTCTATGAAGACCCTTAAGACTACTGAACGCTCTGTGGACAACTTGGTGTGGAGAGAAAATAAAATAGGGAAGACTAAAAGACATTTTCCAACCGTAGCTTCTAGAATCCTATAATGCATTAATTTCTACCTTATTAAAAGAGTAAAATGCTCACTGGCATTAAATACAATGTTTACACTTGAGGTAATCTGAACATGCTTAAAATAACTTTTAGAGAAGACAGGATAAACCTTTTATTTCTGTTCATCATTTTGGAAGGATAACTCAGCACTGCATCTTAGTTTTCTGCTGAGGAAAGAGTATCTCCTGCCCCACTACAAACTCATACCATCTGGAAAGAATTTATTCCTTGAAGAAGAAACTCCTAAACCAACTTGAGATTCTGGGACATGCCAAAAGTCTCAAAAAGATAGTATCCTTTAGACAAGTCACAAGTCATCACTCTGTACACCACGTTGGGGAAATTCCCACAGAATGGATTGTTCTCTTACGGTTATATTTCAACTGCTTTAGAAGCAAATACCTGTGGGCATCATCTTTGTTAAATCCTGCCAATAACATACTACTGAAGGAAAGATCAGAAGTCCTAAGAAATCATTTGTGAATGAATGCAGCAATATGCTACAGCTTGCTGATAATTCAAGTGTAGAAAAGCCCATTTAGACTGTCCAATGTATTCCTGAAGCACGCTGCTGACAAATTCTTTCTTCCCACTTTACTTAATAGCACTGTTATGATTCTGGTGATCCACTCAGGAAAACATCTTTCCTGTAGTTTAGCTGTTTTTATTTTAGTCAGATATTTAAAATCACAAGTGATTTTTTTTTTCAAAAGGGAAAAAGTAACCCCCAAACCCAGGTGAGTGGTTCGAGTTCCGCAAGCCAGCCTTCAGAACATTATTTAACCACCATCTATATAAATGAGAGTGAGAACATTACTTCACACAAAGCAGCAAGGGGCGGTAGAGATGGCTATTTGGGTGGAAGGGGGCAGTGAGAAGGGAAGGGACAATTCAGGCAAAAAGGAAATCAGTCTGCACAGAGGTATGGAGGGGAGCGCCCCTCCCCCGCTGGGTCAAGGGTTGAGCTGTGGGACCCTGGTGGTGTGTGGGTGGGGGCCAAACCGTGCAAGGCTCTCAAGAGGTCCCTCATAAGAGAAATCCATCAAAAGGGCATGTGGAGAGATGTTGATCTCATCAAACCTTTGTTGTCCTATCTTAACCAGCAGGATGCTGAGCACTTCCTAACAGAAGCCCATCATTAGCACACAAAGGCTTGACTGAGCAGGAGGAGAGAGGTCAGGAGGATTAAGCTGCCTATTGCACCAAACAGCTGCTGTTTACCCCAACTGGGACCGGTCGGCCTTTTGCAAATCAAGGATCAAATTCACCCAGATGAGAGATGAAATGAGAGAGGAGGGCACTGCCTCTCCCAAAAGTCCATAGGAAGATTTCCATAGAGTGAAGAACTTTAAGAGTAGGAAAAATTCCCCAACTACTTCAATAAGACAGAGTCACATTTAGAATAATACTGTGGCTCCATGTGATGTAAAACCCAATATAAGGATGGTGTTTCCTACATACATCAAAAGTGTTAAACAAAGTGACAGAGTTGGGGACACTCTCCCGGGTAGTCCGCTCATTCTCTTAGAGGCCAATATCATGCTGGGGCTTTAGGATCCACTGACCCACAGCAGTGGGTGCCACTGTTCTTCGAGACTTATATTGTTTGCAAAATCTGCTTGGATCCAGGGGCCAAAATAAAGTAGGATTAGCCAAATGTGGTTTAGAAATAGTCACTCAAACAGACTATTGTGAACAACTGGGACAAAACCACATGGACCCTCCACATTAGTAGTGACAGCCCAAAATGGTTGCATGCAAAAACCTCTCTGAAAATATTTGTGGGAAAACCCACGATTTGTAAGGAAAGTATGTCTCATTTTCTAAGCAGACAGAATGATCAAGGAACTTACTTCAGAATATTCCAAAGGGCTAGGCTGGTGACATTTTATAAAGATGCCATTTCAATTAAATGCTCATTAAAAGCATTACATCATTACCCAACTAAACCACAAGAATGCATCCAGAAAAGGCTCTGACAAAAAGCAAAATCTGAAGACAAAAGTTATAGCATGGTCCTGTACGGTCAGAGAAGACAGGATTTAATAATCAAGAAAACAGATGGGGTGAATTTATATGTGCATTTTTAATGAAGTAAGAATCCACGGAACACCTGAATTACAAATCACAGGCACCTCACTCACATATGACTCAGGAGGGAGAACGGAGGTGGAGGGGCACCATTCCCTTGACATCCAGGCACCTGCCAAGAATTCTGGCTGCAGAGCAGATGCCAAGTTTCTCCTGCTTTCCCGTTCCCACCCTTTGGCTTCAGAGCTCTCAGCAGCTCTGGTTGAGAGCAGCCCTTATTCCAGAATTGCACAGGGTGTCTCTTCCCCATTTTACACTCCTAGCCTCTCAAGACTGCAGACGTTTGAAGGAGGTATTATGCCAACCAGGTACTACTGGATTAATATCAGGAGTGAAGAGGTATTCTGAGTTCCAAGTAACTCATTTACAAACAAACTTTTACAACCCACCCTGCTCAAACGCCTGGACTGCCTGGACTATAACTGAAACTATTCTTTCTGCTTCCAATGCTATGTATTCACCAAGAGAAAATTTATTTTTTCCTTTCTCTGTAAAGAGTGGTATAAAATATTGGAAAGAGTTTATAGGAGGTAGAGTTTATACAAGTGTTAGTGATTATAATTACATTCATAACCAGTGCTGGGTTAAGTTCCTGGTTATATAAGCCTTTTTTCCTGGATTTTCTCCTCTCTACTGCCATTATTGATGGATAAAGTGAAGGATACAAAACTCAAATTTCAATCTGTTTCTTTTTTCCCCCACTTCTGTTTACTAAAAATGGATTTTAAAAAGGTAGTTTTAAAAAAGGGTGGTAACAATGATGAAAAGTGAACTTGATGGCCAATGTCCCACAGTCACCTGTGTAGCCGTAGACTCATCTCTTGTTCTTGGGTGCATAGCTAAGTAACGTTCCCTAGCTCCTTGTACCCAGGTGGGGCCCTGTGACCAGTCCTTGCCAATCAGACATGAGCAGAAGTGATGGATCATTTCCCAGAGATGGTCAAGAGCAACCACTCCTTCTCCTGGTTCTGTCCCCTACTAATGTGAAGGCTGAGAGTGCACTCAGGGGTCATGCATGTATTGAAATGGACCCAGAATTCATTTTAACGAGGTATGGTAAGATACACAGACATGGAAATGATTGTCGTGAAGGACGAACTTTATATGTAGAGATCCCTAGAAACAGGAGGCATGGATGCCATGCCAGGCCACAAGGGAAAGCACTGGGGTCAGTAAGGAGGCAGAAGAGGAAAAAGGAGAACATGGTCCAGAGCCTTTACTGGGGTTTTCAGGGGATGGAATGGACAAAGCAGGGTAGGTATGCTGTGTAAGTTTAGGATTGGATGGTGTGAATAATTTCAGCAGGCTCTGGATTATAGGAGTGATCTCTAGTTGTCTGGTATCTGGCCCCAGGGTAATTTAGGGCAGGGGGAATATTACGTTGGTGCGTGACAATTCATAGAGGAGATGGTTGGGGTTGTGGCCTCTGGACTGGTTGATATGAGTATCAGAGACATTCTTGCAGGGGAGTCCTTCACTCTCTCTAGGAATGAAGTAGCCCTGGGAGGGGCAGTCTCTCCAGGATCAAGGCCCCAATTATCAGAGCATCAAAAATGTGGGTAAAAAAATATGGAACATAAGAAAATATGCTCAATGCACTCTTCCAATTGACAGTGACATGAGTAAGAAATAAGCTTTTATTGGGATACGTTCCAAGATTTGGGGGTTGTTTGTTACAGTTTAGCCCCCCCCCGGCTAATGCACCTCAATTCAACTTCCTGATAAAGTTATAAGGGTTAGTGAAATCGGGGAACTCTGGCTCACGCCTCTTAGAGCATTACACCAAACCCGACTGTTTCAAATATGGGTAACACAGGGCTTATTAAAAGAGACACTGAAACCTAAGAGATATTTAACTGAACGAAAACAATGGGCCTCCAGCCCAATTCTGTTTCCAAACACCCGTGCTACGGATTTGTCAGGCAGAACACAATGTCCGAGCTTTCTCTCAAGAGGTCATTGTGTTTATTTATTTATTTATTTTTAAAGATTTTATTTATTTATTTGACAGAGAGAGACACAGAGAGAGAAGGAACACAAGCTGGGGAGTGGGAGAGGGAGAAGCAGGCTTCCCGCGGAGCAAGGAGCCCAATGCGGGGCTCGATCCCAGGACCCTGGGATCAGGACCTGAGCCGAAGGCAGTCACTTAATGACTGAGCCACCCAGGCGCCCCAAGAGGTCATTGTGTTTAAAACAAGCCCAAATAAAACAAAAAATGTTCTGAATTTGGAAACTTGGGTTTATTTTAAGTATACTACAATGGGGTTAGTAATGAGGTATTTAGATTTATAAGCTGTAGTTTCATTTGTACAAAAATCTAAAAAACTTCCAAAGTATTCCATCTTTTTAGTTTTTAGTGAACAAGCCCCATTCACTTCACCTACATGCTTCAGGGTCTTGTGAAGATCCTGCACTACCCTCTGTCTTCTCAGCAGGGGTTCCAGATGGCGGAGGCCACATGGAGTAATCACCCTCCTTTCTGTCCCATTTACCTTTTAATGTTCATCCCTAGATTGTTTCCATGGATTTCAGATCTTTTCAAATCTGGGCGCGGTAGGGTAGTGACTTGTAAAGGGGAACGAAATGTTGGCTTACTTGAAAATACAGCATTTTGTTGGGAAACTCTGTGGCTGCAATCGCACATTCTCCTGGCAGGCCCAGGCGCTACAGCTATCAAGTAGGTTCGGGCCGTATTCACTCACGCAATATGGGCTCCCTACGGAATGCTCAGAAGCCGATGGCGGCCCGGCACAGAGAACAGACTCGTTTAGCTTTTCCTTTTCAATGAATAAATAACTGAGTTTAAGAAGTTGCAGTCTCAGAGAACAATGGCAGTCTTGCCCAAACTTAGCTGAATGTGAAGCAAGGCAAGTCATTAGGATTTACATGATATAAAATAGCTAAATTTTCAGTACCAGGTACAGATCAGAAGTAGTTCAAGCTCAGATGACCCAGTAATGCCACAAGCAGAGACAAGCAGGCTACGTTTCATCTTATACATGTGCACAGTTTATAAAACTGATCTTCTAGCAGCACATTTATTAAAAAGTATAAAACAGCCTTTTCCAGAAACTTCAAAAGACCTTGCTGCTTAATTAGTGCCAATAGAATAAGTATCCATACGGTAATTTTCCTTCTGAAAAGGGGTGGGAATGATTTCCAGGGTGTGGACTGTGAAGAATCCAGAAACAAATGTTTTGAGGAATTTTTCTCTGCTGCTAAGTACATTCTCTTTCTTCTCACCCCCCTCTTAAATTTCATCAAGAAAAATCTGAAAATTTCCTTTTTTTAAGTCAAAACTGATTCTACTTTCCTTTGCCAATAACCACATTCCACTTCAAGGAGGATTACTCAAATATGCAGACTTGATTCCACCAATGGAAAACCTGAGCGGCCTGATACCAAGGGTCTTGATGAATTTCGGTCCCCGCAAAGGTGACATCTCTGGTTTTAACCTAGACTCACTTTCAGATCAAAGGGTGGGAGCTGCAGACAGGCTACAGGACTGAGCGTAATGTTGTGATGGTTGGAAGAAATCTGATTTGCTGAATTGCTTGAGTGGAAAAATTTATTTTGAAACTTGAAATGAATCATCACAAACTCCACCAGCAAAGGAGTGCTTTGAAAGGTCTATCCAAAACCACGCAAAAATAAGCAAAGCAAAATTCTTGGAACCTTTCTAAGGAATGAATGACGGGCTCACACCTTCTCAAAAATACTTCTTCCCGACAATTATGTGCCCAAAGTGAACAACACTGGTATGTAAGCCTCTAAGCCTCTCTTCACAGATAGTGGAGAGAGAAGCCCCTAGTAAAATTCACCATCTTTGTGACATAATCCACAAAGTGTGGAACAATGAAATGAAGGACTCTAGGGACCTTAGCCCATTAGGCAAAACTCCTTTAGGGCCCTGGGTGTGGGGCAGAGTCTGGAGGACACCTTCAGGTGGGACTTGGGGGTGGACAGAGATACTCCTCTGTTAGATCAGGGTCCCCCAGGCCTTGAAAGTGTCTTAGTTCCTCTCAAATCAGTGCCATGTTCCTGCATTTCTTTGGGGGTGGGGTGATACATCATTCTAAATGGTAAGTCAAAGTGTAGCAGGAACTCATCTATAGTTAAGACAGTAAATCAGCACATATAAACAAGTAATCCAATCAGCTGCCATATCCCTGTCTTCTCAAACTTGCAATCTTTCTTGATTTCCACCACTGACTTTCTTTCTCCCCCCCCCCCCCCCCCAAAAAAATTCATGCTCTTCCCAAACATTATGTGTTTTTCTACACAGCAGTCTTCCTACCTCCAACCTCTCACTGAGAAAAGTCCGCTCCCGGGTTTTCCTGATATGACCCTCACCTAACCCTAACCTCCCACCCTCCTTTCCAGCCACTCCCGACTGCAGGTGCCATTGCTGACCCAGAGGGGATGTTGGGAATATGTGAAGACATGTTCTGATCTATTACAGTTGCACAGGGATGGGGAAAGAAGGAGGGAAGGTTACCAACATTTGCTGTCCAGTGTCCTGAAATGCTCATCAGGGCGCCCTACCAAGCCTGGAATCCAGGTACCCCCCACTCCCACTTTGGGAAGTACTGCCCATGGTGTCTTCAGGTTTGTGTGCTTGCCTGGTTGGTCCAGGAATGCTCTCTCTCCCCAACTTTCCTCACATCTGTCCTGCCCCACTTGATCAGCCCCTCCTCATCTTTCAAGAACATAAATGTCACTTCCTCGGAGAAGCCTCTTCCTTGACCCACTGGACTGGGCTGTGTCCCCGCAGCACACAGCACACTGGCCATGAAGCAGTGATAGACACACCTCCTGATCATCAGCTCTGACCTTCCAGAAGCTGCCGGGGGGTGGGGGGAGAGGCAGAATTTTGATGTGTGCACTCTCAGGGTCTGGCACATCGCAGATATGCTGTGATTCTGCTAAATCAAGAGGTTCTAAAAACATGCTCCCTCCTCTTCAAGCACATTCCCATTTCCTGGGTGTAACTCTCCTTACACGCTCCCTGCAATACCCGGAGACACAACTAGTGTTCTTGCCTCTAGTTCTCCTTCTACCATTCACCTTATCAGACATGATACATTCATTCCCCCAAATGCCTCTGATCATGGTAGTCTCCTTGATCTAAAACCTAGGCTGGGGGCATCTGGGTGGCTCCGATAGTTAAGCATCTGCCTTCCGCTCAGGTCATGATCTCCAGGTCCCGGGATCAAGCTCCGCATCGGGCTCCCTGCTTGGCGGGGAGCCTGCTTCTCCCTCTCCCTCTACTGTTCTCTTCACCTAACTCTTCACCTAACATCTTAAGTCCTGACCTCTTAACCTCACATTCAAAACCCTGTGCTGTCCAGCTTTCACCCACCTTCTCAAACCTCTTCCTGTCTTCCACCCTTGCAGGGATCAACTCCTCGCAGCTTTCCACATCTACCCTGATATTCCCCACTTTGTTTGGCTCTTCCTTCCATTCTTACACATCTCGATCCTACTTGGACTTCCAGGCTAAGCCTGGATATTACCTATTCTCTTAAGTTATTATTATCCCAGATGAAAAGCAGTTTTCTCTCAGCCCTCTGAAATCCCACAGCACATTATCTGTATTTTACTTGAGGCAATTATTTTCTACTTTGTACTAGAAGTTTCCATGCATGAATCTAGTTTCCCTACCAGACCACAAACTCTTTGACAGTAAGACCCACATTGATTCATTCACTTTTCACCCTTAGAATCCACAGTCCCTTAGACATAAATATTACATGAATAAGGTTAATGAGCAATGATGCAATCATCTTTGCTATGCATTAATAGTGAGAATTTAGAAATTAATTCTAAAATATTCATTTGCTGGAGGAAGCCAACTAATGAACAAGCACACCAATGGCCTTCTATAATTCTCTGCCAAATATAATTAATATTTGCAATTTATTTCATCTTACACATTTTTACTCAATAGGTTAATGTTTACAACATAATTAAAAGAAAATCTCTATGCCAAAGGCTTAATACATACAATGAAATAATGGCATTGATGATGATAGTGATGATAATACAAACTGGAAAAACTCATCCTATGGGCTGGCTACTAGGCAAATTGCCAAATTTGAGGGACATGGATAACGGTGGCAGAAATGGACTTGAAATTCACTTGGTGTTATCTCTCAGGTAAATTAGTAACTTTTGGGAGTCTTTCTGCTTTTAAACACAGGATATTTCAGGTGAATGAACAGATTTACATAGTGGCATCTAGGGAGACTGTAGCAATTCCACCATAAACAACAAGCTGCAATTTCAAAGCGCATAATCCTAACTCCAGGATTGGAAAACCATTTCCTCTACTGCAGAATGGACCACATTAGTAGCAATTCAATGACCATCTTATAAATCTTCTGAGAGTCCAAAGGCAAGCACTTTGGAGTTAGGACCAGAGTGCAATGTCTAGATAAGAAGGGTAAAGGGCCTGGAGATGGTACTTGTGGTCCAGTCCATGCTGGTCCCTGTGTCTTCCTAAGTATGGGCTCAGGGATAAGAGGACAGCTGTCCAAATTGTTCTTAAGCTCATCAGACAAATTGCTTCCCATCCCCAGTCCATCCTGCTACAGTGATGGCAGCTTATATCACCAAACTGGCAAAGCTTCTAAAACAAACCACATTCAACACTCTTCTATTTGTAGTCCCTACTCACTCAAAATAAATAAAAATCCACATTGAGCAAAGATGAATCACAGGAAAGCTTTAGAGTTCAAAGGACATGATTTTGCTAGAATGGCCCATGTTGTGGCGGGGGGGGGGGGGCGCGGTTAGAAGCAGAACATTTTATTTCTTGATCTAGAGACTTAGGGACCCTTGAAGGAAAAGGAGGTCGGATGAAACTCAAAGAACAGGTCATAGGGTGTAATAAATTGGCTGTGCATGCATTTTCTCTGTCGGTATTTAATAGGTTAAAGAATATCAGTGAGGATGAATCATTTCTGTTTGAAGCACAAAACAGATTGACACAGAAACAAAAAGGCTTGGAAGCTTTATATTCTCTGGTTCTCTGAACAATAAAAGGCCTTGTCTAGTCAACATTTGGAGTAATTTTTCCCAAGGGGATTATTACTATTTGAGAGGGATGAAAGAGTAGCATTCTCATGATCCATTTCCCTTTTCTGAGACGAAAAGATGCGTCTCTTTAGGAGGCAACGTTTTGGGTGTATTCAGGAGTGTGAGCAAATATGGGCAGCCATGTTTCTCACACGTCCTCTTCCAGCTGGAGGAAAGACTAAAACCAGCGGAGAGAATCAGGCCTCAAAATTTAAAAGGTTGCTTGAAAAGTGTATGTCAAGGAAAGGAGACTTTTTCAAGAAACTAGGTGTAAGGTTAGACTCTCACAAGATTTGAGTGCTTCTGCATAGAGGTATGTGAGGTTGGAAAATGAAAGCCCAAGAAATTAACAGAAAATGTCAAACTCGTGGACGAGAGGCATCGATGTTTCATTATAGTACAGTGCTTTGCTTCAAGATCCTCGACTCAAACAGTTATTAAAAATACAGTTTAGAATTTCTAGCATTTAAACTCTCCAGGCAACTGGAAAGAAAATGGGCTCTCAGAGCCAGAATGGATGAAACCTACAAGCTATAAACTGAGCCCGAGCTCTCATTAGATTTTAGGTATGTTTTTCTTCTAAAACGTGTTCTTGTGATCTCTCGGTCTGCAGAACTGGGAAAAAAAAATTGTGAACAACTGGCACCAGAGGGACTGCAGAGCTACTTGCTGACAGTTGAGATCATGAAGCCGTTACCATGCTCCAGCGCTTTCATGGGAAACCAGAAGAGGATGAGGGAGTGGACCAAGGCGTTGATGCAGTGACCCCAGAAAACCTAAGGGAAAACAAACCAAGGGAGTCAGGAGCTGCCCACAACTCTTGACCTCTGTGCAACTCAACAAACGCCTCATTGTGAAGGATACTGGCAGTGGGCTGTGTCGCTCCAGAAGTAGCGTATTATTCTTGAAGTTAAAAAAATACCGATTTCCTCATTTTTACATACAAATGACTGGACTGTCTCCAGATAATATTACCTTGCTGCAAAGACCTAAATATATATGCACATATACATGGACCAATATACAATCTGTCCACATCCAAAAAATGAATTATAATCCTTTTTTTTTTTAGGATCATAAAAAGACAACAGACTTTTACAATCATCTAGAAAGAGAAAGGTATTAGGTCAAAATTGTTAACAAGAGACAGGAACTGGGGACTTTTTGAAAGCATTAAAAACACTTTAAATATAGATTCCAACCCTCTTTTGTTTTGCTTCTTAAAATCCCTCCCGAGCTACTTGTTAATTTCTAGGAGTTTGGTTAATATCATGCACATTTAAAAATTCTCTTTAACACTTCAAAGGTCAAACAAAAGAACACAAAGTTTAGTTTCTTCTAAATTAAGGTTTCACAAATGCATTTCAATGATCTTTTTAACTACTGAGATGACAGAACTATTATACTAAAGCCAGCTTGAATTTATTTTAAAAATCTAGATTGTTCTGGGGATTGTCATATAGTTTGATCCTAAGTAGTGGTGGGGAAACAGAAAAATGAAAAAAATTGTAAGACAACGGGATTTTCCCATTTTTAAATGTTCATTTTTTTTCTTCCTTCTCCCTAACCTCTTCACCTGTGCCTTCAAAAAACAAACAAACAAACAAACAAACAAAAACTCCGAAGTGTCTGCAAATAAGTCTCAGAGCATTCTCAGCTCTACTACCTTTTAAGTAGCTCCATTCCCAACTTACTTCCCATCTTACAGGGCCTTTGAACTCAAGCTCTGTAAAAAACAGATTTATAAAAAGAATGCAGAACCAAAAGGCCCTGCTTCCCATTGATAAAATCATAGTAAACAGGGACTGATACAATTATTCATCCGAGTCTTCCTGTGTATGGAAGACACTAGGACCAATAGGATCCATTTTATTTTTTCCAGGCTTGGATGTGCCTGTTATGCTTTCCTCAAAATAAGGCAGCTCTCAAAGAAGACTATCAGTAGTACCTGGCTCAAAACAAAAGCTTCAGAGATTGTTCTCTTATGGAGGACTCCCCTTGGCATCCTTACCGAGGTCCTGGGGGTTACCCAAGCAAATCATGCACACAACCGGTGCCCAGTAATTTCACTGACCTCTGTTAAAAGGTTTCAGTGAACCTCTGTTTCAACTTCCTAATCTTCCCTCCTGCACAAACATCTAAGACAGAAACATGGTAATACAGGCGACCTGCTCCAAGCCAGGCACATGTCTTCCCTCCTGGCTGGTGGCCCTCAACCATTCTGCCAGTTAGCTATGACTGGCAGACCCCAGGATGTCCCCTTTGCCCATCCTGACTGCAGAATCCTGGCAACACCTAACCCAGCTTCTGCTTGGCCCTTCGCAGGATTATTTATACCTTTCAGGTCTAGGGGCTTTCTCTCTTCTGATTCTCCAGTCTGAAAAAAAAGATACCTATGACTGACTTGATTCCTGTGTTGACATCTGGCCAATACCTTTCAGGTCTAGGGGCTTTCTCTCTTCTGATTCTCCAGTCTGAAAAAAAAGATACCTATGACTGACTTGATTCCTGTGTTGACATCTGGCCAATTTTTCTCACTAGCTAAAGAAACATTTTCTTTTAAAGGAAAAACCAAGCCACAGTGGCGAGAAGGCTCTGTTAGGCAAGCTCCCAGCCCACCTCAATGCAGGGTTTTATGAAGGGTAAGGGGAGCCTCTGTAGCTGATCCTAAAGGCCCCGGGGCCATGGGTGCTGCTGGCCACACGTGGAAAAGAGGAAAGGAGTCAACAAACAGGAACTGAACTTGCAGCACGGAAGCTTCCTTTCCGAGCTGGCATCTTGAATTCACTGGCTTGCTACACTGGCAGAGGGCGGGGGTCTCACCTCTTCTCGAATGTTCTCTCTAATGCATTAGCTCTCTCACAGGCAGATAACTAGAGCTGGAAGACATACAGCAGTGCTTAGGCCCTTCTGAGGTGACAATTCTGCAATAATACTGTGTACCTTTGTGTTGAAGCCTTCCGCATTCTGGGTGATTTTGTAGAGCTGTGGGAACCTGAGCATGCTCTCCTGGGTGCAAGACCTCTCGAAGATTCCCAGAGTGAAGGGTGGTAGTGCGGTGAAAATCTGTATGGAGAACAATGAGCCATTAAAAGAGGACATTCCGATTCACCTGGCTTAGGTGTTTCCGTTCTGTGGAATGATGACTTAATTTTAAGTCAAGTCCAAACCTGAGATTCAATGATTCACAACTCCCCAGACACCCTCCAAAGAAAGTGCATGAAAGACCGTTTTTAATTGTTAATCAGCATAAAATGAATCCACTGGACATTAAAAACAACACCATAAATATCTGATTAGCTAAGAAATCATGTTAAATTAACAACTACCTTCCTTTGCCAAATGAGCAGTGATTTAGGTGGCTTTGTGAAGTGTCGTGCTTCCCGTGAGCATCGGCTGAGGCACAACTTTACAACTTCCCATCCTGATCTTATACTCAGGTTTCAGGAAGCACGATGTGCTTCATCCATTTATTCATCTGACAGACATTTATTGGGAATGAATTATGGGCCAGACACTGTGATAAGCACCAGGAATAGGTACGGAGATTTAAAGACAGAAGAAGAAGGAAAAGAAGCAGGTCCCTGACCTCCAGGAACTCTGTCTACTGCAGAGGTGGAGATGGACAGCCAGCAGCAGGCATATAAATAAACACAGAAAACACAGCACTCTGCAAAACTCATGGAGGAGAGGATGGAGAAGGAGAAGGGAGAGTCAAGAAAGGACTCTGGGACCAGAGTGCCTGACCTGTAAGGTACTGGACCTAGGGGATTTGGCAGGAGGAAACGGGATGAAGGGGAGAGGGGCACAGAAGGAAGGACTCCCCTGAAACAGGCACCCCTCATAAAGCTTCAGGTCTGAACACATGTGGTACGTTTGGGGGTGGGGGTTGGACTTCTAAGACATCCAGGGTGCTGGCTGGCTGAGGACAGGGCACAAGACAGGGCTGGGAAGGAGACCGCAAGCTCCCATGACAATGAGTTTCTTGGGCAGAAGGTGCCTTCTGAGACTTTTAACTTTACCTGTAATCTACAGGAGGCGGACACACTCATATTTGTGTTTTGGAAAAAGAAAGCCAGATCCTGAGGAAAAGGTTTGGAATAAAGACATCATTCCAGCCCAGAGGGCACAGCAGTCCTGCAGGCCATTCTCTTACTTGGTTCTGGGAATGGCTCACAGACTGGGTCACTCACTGCTAAGCATCAGCATCGAGCAAATCCATACCCGCAGACCCAGCAAGCCCTCAAGCCCGTGGGAACTGGACGTGTGCCTCTGAGAACACTATGTACACCAGTTATTGGGAGCCTGAGTCCAGATAAATAAGCCTTTTCTAAATCTCTTACGATAAAGCAATCAGCGATATGGTGGAGGAAGGCCAATAAAACTTGCAGGCTCCTCTTTCACCCTGGAGCAGAAAGGAAAACAGCCCTGGGATGTCAGTGTTCTCCAGATTTCAAGGATAAAAGGCAAGAGTGGTCGTACTCATCTCTTTCACAGGAATACAAGTTGTCTGTTTAAGGGAGGTGCTCCTAACAGACATCTCAGAAGCTTTGCACACTCTTAGTACATCAACTCACCCTTGTGGTTTTGCTTAAATGTGCTATCATGCACACTTGATACTGCCATCTTATTTGTTTGTTTGTTTGTTTTTCTTTTTTACTTGACTTTCTACCCACTTCAAAGAGTACTACCCTTCACCAATGGCCAACTACCCGGTAGGGCCTACGATATTTTCACCCTGCTTACAACATACCACGTACACATACATATACTGTTTGGGGATCATTCTTTGTTGTTACAGAAACCAGACATTATTACACATTTTTCTTCATCATATTTCTCTCACAAAACAATGCACTATGGGATGCCCTTCAAGTCCCCTGGGCTTGACACTATGCAATCTTTCTCATGCCTACATAGTAATTCATAGTATGAATGCACCGTATTTTTTAAGCTATTCACCTACAGATAGGCATTCATTTCTTTCCACTTCTTTGTTCCACAAACATTATATAAAAAACATCTACAATATATTATAATATATATACTTTATCTTTTATTTCTATGGGAAAGTTTCTCAGAAACAGGGTGGTGGGGTAAAAAGATACATTTATTGTAAATTTTATAAGATGCTGCTTGGTTGCTTTCACAAGAGGTTTACCTTTCCCTTCACAAAGGACAACAGTAATCTTGTCCCTGCTTCCCTATCAGCAATGGGTGTTATATTTAATATTCTCCAGACTAAAAATTTGGATATATTAACTCTTACTTTAAAAAATTTACATTTCTGGGGCACCTGGGTGGTGCAGTTGGTTGATCGTCCAACTCTTGGTTTTAGTTCAGTTTGTGATCTCAGGGTCCTGGGATTGAGCCCCGAGTCGGGCTCTGTGCTCAGCGCGGAGTTTGCTTAGAGTTTCTCTATTTCTCTCTCCCTCTGCCTCTCCACCCCCTGTACTTGCTTGTCCTCTCTCTCCCTCCCTCTAAAATAAATAAATAAATCTTTAAAAAATTTACATTTCCCTGACAATCGGTGCGTTTGAGTATGTTTTTATTTGTTGGACATTTGGACTTGCAATTTTGTGAATGGTCTAGTCAGGTCCTTTGTCTGTTTTCTATTTGTGGTTTATCCACTTTTCTAAAGGTTCTTGGAGTATAACAGATATCCATTCTGTCTTTATATTATAAAGTTTCATCCAAATGCACTCTGTCTCCTGACTTTCTTTTTTTTTTTTTTAGATTATTTATTTATTTATTTGAGACAGACAGAATGAGAGACAGAGAGCATGAGAGGGAGGAGGGTCAGAGGGAGAAGCAGACTCCCTGCCGAGCAGGGAGCCCGATGCGGGACTCGATCCCGGGACTCCAGGATCATGACCTGAGGCGAAGGCAGTCGCTTAACCAACTGAGCCACCCAGGCGCCCTGTCTCCTGACTTTCTTTATGGTTTCTCCTGCCGTATAAAAGCGTTTAATTTTTATATGGTCAAGAATAGCTTTGAGAGTCCAATTATGGTTATGAAAGTTTTCAGGAGTTTCTTGCAGGAAGCTTACAGTTTCCATTTTTCACATGTAAGCCTTAACATATCTGAATTTATTTATCTATGTGGTATAAGATAGAAGTCTAATTTTATTTTTTTCCAAATAAAGAGCCAGTTGTTAGAACACAATTAATCCAAACATTTCCCATTAACCTAAAATAGCACCTTTGACATTTATTAAATTCTTACATACTACAGATCTGGAATCCAAAACTGGAATTTACTTCTGGATTCCCTAACTTATTAGTCCAGTTTCATGTCAGCATCACACTGACTTGGTTACAACAGGTTTGTAGTATAGATTGATGTTTAGTAGAGAGAAGTTGACCCTTACAATTGTTCTTTTTTGTACTTTACATCTTTATTCTCAGGTATGTGTTAATTCCATTTATACTTCAATATCATTTCATGCAACTCCCTCCCCCCCCCACCAAACAATCACTGGGATTCTATTTGGAATACATAAATTTATATATCAATTTAGAGGAGTTTTTTTTATGATACCATCTTCTCACACAAAAGAAAGCCTTTCTATTTGTTCAACTCTATTTTGTATACTTCAATAAGATTTTGGATTTTTTTTTTTCTATTTGGTACTGTAAAAATTATTCCTATGCAATGTATATGAAAGTAATTATTATACCTTTGCATTTCTAAGTGCTCATTGCTAGAGTTAAAAAAAAAAAAGCTATTGATGGGCGCCTGGGTGGCTCAGTTGGTTAAGCGACTGCCTTCGGCTCAGGTCATGATCCTGGACTCCCGGGATCGAGTCCCACATCGGGCTCCCTGCTCAGCTGGGGGTCTGCTTCTCCCTCTGACCCTCTTCCCTCTCGTGCTCTCTGTCTCTCATTCTCTCTCTCTCAAATAAATAAATAAAATCTTTAATTAAAAAAAAGCTATTGATTGCTAGGATAGAAAAAAGCTATTGGTCCTTATATATTTATTATGGATCTAGTCGCCTTATAAATTCTCTTATAATTCTAGTATTTCTTTACTGGTACCTTTTGGGTTTTCTGATATACAGCCATTTATGAACACATTTAAAAGGCCACTTTTTGTGTGCATATTTGTATAAGCACAGAAATCATTTTCTTCTAGTGTTTGAAATAGTTAATTTTCTTGGCAGGTGCTGAAAATTCTAAAAACAATGCTGAATTATATAGTGATTTCAGGCATCCCTGACTAATTTCTTATTTAAAATGAAATCATTTAAGAATTTTGCCATTTATGGCAATATGCTACTGTTTTTTGGGTTTTTTTTGTTTTTTTATAAATAGTCTAGATTATAGTTAATTGGCTTCTTTCTTTCCTATTTTACTTACAGTTCTTATTTTGGGAATGGCAGCTGACTTGCCTCAAATACTTTCTCAGCAACCACTGATGAGATCAGGTTTTTCTTTTTTCTTTCATTGATATAATGATATTTAGAAATATTTAAAAAGTGTGAACATCCTATATTCCTGAAATAAGCCCTACTTGGTCAAATATTTTACTCTTTTGATACATTGTTGAACTCTATTTGCTGCTATTTTATTTAGAGTTTTTATAATACTGTTTACAAGTGAGGCTGGCTCACATTTTCTTCAAATTATTCTGACTTGATAAGATTAAAAGGGATAAATTTTTGAAACAGTTTAAAACACATTAAGAGTTATCCCTTAATAAAATGAGGATGAAATCTAACTGAAATCCATCTGATCATGGTGGTTCTAGTAACCATAAAATAAAATGATGGAGAAATTTGATTATGGATATAATGAGAATCCAATGGGATGACACTCATTCATTATTCTGAGGGATTTAAGAGTTTCAAGTCAGTTTTAATGCTATTTAATCTGCTATGAGAAATGATGACTCGCTACTTTAGCTGGTCTGGGGAATCAAATATAAATATAAAGAGTAAATACAGAAGAAGAAAAAGCAAGACAAGCAAGACAGAAATGCTGTTTGGAGAAAATGGTAAGAGGAAATCCAGCCCAGAAGAGGGGTCACTAGTGAACATCTCAGATGTCCCAAACTGCCTCTTATACCATACTGTACTCTGTGCAGTGCAGCTGGAGTGGGAAAAACCCACTAAATAGGCATTATTGGAACAGCAATGGCAAAACTGGAATATGGACTGATATGGATCAGATAATAGTATTGTATCCATGCTTAATTTTAGACTTCAATCATTATACTGCGGTTATATAAGTCTGTGGCCTTAGCATCTGTGCACCAAAGTAAGGGGGCCTGATGTCTTCAGTTATTTTCAAGTGGTTTAGAAATGAGTGTGTTGGTGTGTGTGTACCACGAGTGCCCGTGGGGGGTGTGCACACACATGCATGTGTGCAGACAATGCAAATGAGGACAAAATGCTAGTAACTGAGGAATCTAATACAGGAGTTCTTCGTACACTTTTTGCAGTATTTCTCTGAGTTTCAATTTATTTCAAACAAAATTTACCAAAATAATTTCTACAGAGACAGACTTCCATGTTCTCAAAAGGTTTGGCCCTTCCAGCATGACTGACTTCTGGAGGCCAACACCTTTCTGAGACCACTTCACAGATCCTTGACTGTCCCAACACTGCCACCACTGGTTGGTGACCCACTCTAACACCTGTATTGTGGACCTGTAGTGACATGGGCCACTTCACCTGGAAATTCACTTCTCTCCTGCAATACTCTCTTTTCTATAGTCTGGGGGACACAAAGAGCACACCACACATTCCCAACTCTAGGGATCAAAGGTCATCATGGGTCCGAAACTTTCATATGCACAACCATTCCTAAAAAAAATGTGTTTAACATTTTGTTTTGTTTCTCAGTATCTCTGAGAAACTCTGATGGGGCTTAGGAATCTGCATCTTCAAACGAATCCTGGTTACTCTAATGCAAGTGGCGTGTGGACCCTATTTTGACCAATGCTGTCCTATAGCCTATCAGCATCTTACACATAGCAGGCCCTCAATACAAGTTTGTTGGATTAATTTCAATTGCCCAAGGCTGCAGAGAGCTAAGAAAAGAATCCGGCTGTCATGCCTGAGCACAAAAGTAGGGCTCGCTTCCATGCCTCGTGTGACCAGGTGACTTGTATTCCAGTCCTTAGCTCTAAAGCACAGTCTCACAGGTCTCAGCTTCCTATTTATAAATATGTGTATGGGTATGGCTTTGGCCCTTTCTGGCACTAAATCATTATGGAGCAGTCAGCATAATTTTAATCTACTCAAAACAGTTTTAAGTTCTGCAAAGTTAACAATCTGTCCGAGGGGAGGTCCTTGAGCCTCTATCCATGTGGTAAGTGAGTTAGAGTAGTTGTTAGGGCACAGGTGATGAACAGGCATTGATTCAGCCCTGCTCTCACCACGGTCACCTTTGTCTTTCGAGCCTGAGTATTAGTAACAAATGTGCTAGTGTACAGTTCCTAACTGACCAATGCTGTTTAAACTCAAGATCTGAACTCAGGCTCAGCGGTAGCTTAGTCTATCTATTTGAGCCTCTTCACTTGTCAAGCTACATAGGGCTGGGGCAACCTGTCATATGCAGCATTCTATACCCAGCACCTAGCATGGTAGCTACTAAAAAAGAAAAAGACTGAGTGGACAGATGACTTGAACATCCAGCCACAAACGTATACACAAACTGTAAATATTTATAGCACCACGATGTATACCGTATGTCTGGTAACTGCCATCTGTAACTACCTGTGATGGCTGCTTCTGACTATAAACTCCCACAGGGCAGGCAATGTCAGAGTTAGTGTCCAAAGGACATGGGAAAGTGCAACTCAAAATGTTGCATGCTGGGGTCTCTAAAGCACCAGGCTATGAGCCCCTTAGTTCTCACTGCCAAACAAAAAGCTAAGTAGCTACACTTTGTCATTTTTGGCTTGTAGTTCATATTTATTTCTAGCTTTTGAATCCACGATAGTGAAGTAACGAAAAAAGAACTCTAAAATCATGCAAAATACAAAACAAGCTGATTACCATTCACCATGGGAGCTGGAAGTCAGCATTCATTATTTTAGCACTAGCAGTAGAAGAAAACATTCTTCTGCAAGGACAGATACTCTTTTAAGAAGGACAAAAAGGACACTAGATTACGTGCTATATATGCGTGTCTATGTTTAGGAATTCAGATATAAAATTATGAAGTGGAATAGGTTGAGATGTAGCTCAGAAATTTTTACTTGAGCTAAAAACATGGAAATGTTGTGCAGGCATTTAGTAAGGAGGTAACAAGGGTCTATTATCAAGATATATGGGTTAATAATTTCATGGGGTTATTCAAGAATGATCTGCTATGATTGAAACCATGTGTGGAGAGCTTGGGCTTCTGCAGGATGTGTCCCAGCAACAAAGGCTCTAAAGATGTATTTGTGCTGCCTGCTATGTATACAGATGATTGACTTAGATACACTTCCCAGACATAAACAGTAAAGGAATGTCACTGAAGTTCTGCATGCTATCTGATAGAGATGGAGAATGCTTACCACATTGTACAAGCCGATGCACCAACGTTCAAATAAAATCTGCCCAGAAAATCCATTAACAAAGGCGAACCAAAGCTGAAAGAGAAGAAAGTTCAAGAAGTTTTATATCAATATTGACCTAAATGTTTCCATTCACTGAAGAAGTAGCGGGGGAATGCGGACCACCAGCTGGACACAGCTGCTGAGGGAGAAAGAGCCACAGGACGTGGCGGTCATTCTTTCATAAAATATAAGGTCCCAATATCACATGTACTGATACTTTAAGGGAAATTTATACTGAACACATACATCAACTTGGTAATGTGCACATATTTACAGAAAAGCACCTTATGTTTAATTTATATCAAATATGTTTTGTGGCAATGCTTTCTCACTGACTGGAAGAGTCTCAAATTCATGCTCTTTTTCCCTATAAAGTTGATTTGGTAAATATGCTTGATCCTTGTAGGACTTTCAAACAGATAAAAACCATAAATAAAAAACAATAGAAACTCCTTTATTGGTCATTTGTGTGCTTAGCTCATAAAATATCAACCTCCCCCCCCCCCTTTAATCGGATGTCCACCACTTCAGCCAAGGTCAAAACACAGTAATATGGAAGGAACATGCTCAAGTCATCTTCAGGAGTAACATGGGATGTATAAATAAATAAAATGTAGACGATTATTTAGGTCTTCAAGTGGACTATAATTCTAATTGATTAAGCAAGACTGACATAAAAAACAACTGTGGAGCAAAATGTCAGGGAATAAAAATATTTTAGAGAAGGAGCCATCAGGCAGGCATAATTAGGAGAAGATGTGGGGCAGTAAGAGTGCATTAGAAGAGGGGCGAGCCATCACGAGGCTGGCCAAAAACCTGGTTTAGAAGGACGCGAATATGGATAAATGAAATAGAAAATGCCGCTGCTTAAAAGTCATCTAAATTTATGGGACACAACAGGATTCCAGTGATTTGGAGGTAGATTTTAAAGCATCCCGTGTAAATCATAGAATCCACCTAAGTGGTAAAAACCATGACAGACTGAATCTGTTACTAGAGTAGAACTACAATGGCAACACAGAACAGCTACCCCGTGATAATAAGAGTTGAGGTCAACTCTGCTATTGAAATTTTACTGAGTCAGATTTTTCCAAATCAGTTTCTTAAATCCACCAGACTAAGCTTCTTGCAAAAGGAACCGTTCCCTACACTGCACAACTGTACTGAGCGTGATACCTAGTACAAAGGACTCACCGAGCCCCAGTGGGATCAAATGAAATACACCTCAATTCAATTGCCAGATGAAGTTTTCTTAAGCACAGCTTTCATTATCTCATCCCCTGGTTCAAAAAACTACTATGGATCTCTCCTAAACCTAAGATAAGCTTGCTGACCTTCAAAAATCCTTCTACACGCCAACTCACTCTTAAATCCAACTGTCTCCTGAGAGGTCCCCATGAGGCGTGGCTGTTCACTCAGCCAAGAAATATTGATGGGGGACTAAGAATCAGAAGTTTGTGCTGTGTTCTGCACTCCAAATATTTTTTACAACACCTGTTCAAATATTAGCTGTCCCTAAAACAACATTTCCAATTGCACTGCTTTCTAACCACTGGAGGCCTTGACAATCAATGCTTCAACCAAGCTTTTAGTGCAATGAGAGCCTGGATCCACATCTGCCTCAAGCATATTTGTAAATTGTTTCAAGAGTTGTAACTTTATTTCCCCAAGATTGTGTTATACTTCTATATTCTCCTATTCAAACAAGTGAGCGAACACTGATAAATATCTAGTGAACACTTAACTATTTTATTGCTTAATTCAGTTAACTCGTCGTCTTTTGTTGAAGGTAGAGTAGTGATATTTCTATAGCTATTCCCCCTTCCCTACTATCAAGTGAAAAAAGCAAAAATAATTGAAAATAGAAAATAGCTATTTTCAATGAAAGTATGGGATAGCCTTTATTAAAATACAGATGACACAGAATGGAAATAATAAATACAACAAGATTAGCTCAAACAAGGGGAACTGCTGATAGCAGACAAAACCTACAGAGTATAAAGTTTTCCAGGAAACAGGGGAAACAATCCAAGGAACAGCTGAACCACCTCTTATTTAAAGGGTGAAATCTAGAAGCAGGGCAAGTCATGACTGAGGTTCCTTGCCCCATTCAGCATAGCAAGCAAACTGAGGTTGAGGGGCAATGTAAATACATACACTGTTTCCCCCCCAAGAAGCAATGAGAGGATGGCAGGATAAAGTAGTGAGCATAAATGGCCATCAACTGGGCAGACACTGATCGAGGAACCTGAAAAGAAATTAATGCAAACTCATTTAACAGAAAACCCATAACATACAGACATTCAGTGTGAGACACATGGCCCTCCAACTCCCCGAAGGAGAAGAAATGGCGGTGAGGGAGGTGCGTATTGCTGCAAAGAGACAGGTGACCAGTGTGGAAGAAGCAGAACATTTGATGAGAAAGTGTTCTGAGACAATTTTGCAGCCCCTCTTCCCTAGACATCATCAGAAAATAATAAGGAAAACATAAATAAATAAATAAATATGTATATGAAATAATATGATAGATACATAAATGACAATAACATGAAATAATCTCTACAGAAAGAACCAGGTCACAGAGCAGAATATCTTGAATGCTCTTAGCAAGCACAGAAGAGCTCAAGAAAATGTGGCTTTTCACTGAAACAAGAGCTAAAGTAAGATGTCTAAGATATCAAAGAAGGAAACAAATAAGAAAGAGTCAATGTTGCAGATAAAAGGCATATAAAGGGGGGTACGGAGGGAAGGCTTGGGAAAACAAATGTCGAACAAAGCATAAAAGGTTAACATTCATTTTAAGAGAAACTGATAGCCTCTCAAAGATAACCAAAAAATTCCAAAAAGGTGTACCTTAAAATAAAAAAAAAAGAACAAGTAGAATAGAAAAAAAAATGTCCGAAGATATAATAAAAGAAAAATTCTGAAATATTCTTAATACCTTACTCAGCCAATAGGGAGAGCACCATTTGTCTCCAGGAAGCAAAACCACAGAAAAAGAGAGATTAACATCTACCCGTATCCTGATATGTGAATGAATGAGTTAAAATTTTATAAGATCGCTTCTTTAATATATTCTGGCAGAAAAAGCAGCTAACCTACAACGGGAAAGATCAATCGGCTTCACATTTCTCCCCAGCAGTATACAATACTAGAGGCCAGTGGGAATGTTTACAAGTCCTTAGGGAAGTAACGCAGGACAAGAATTTCAACAAAAGATAGAAACCAAGGAAACATTAAGAGCTTTAAAAACATGACAGAAATGTAATGATGGAAATAATAATGTGTCTGTTGTATTAATAATACAGAAAATTTAAAATGTTCAATGGATTAAAAAAATCAAAATATATGCTATATATATAGAAACATGTGAAACATGTGAAACATGAAAAAGAAACACTACTTGAATAAGATCAAATTCACAACCCTGACTTACAAAGCCCTACAGAGCAGTTCCTCGCCTGCTGTCCAGACAGCACTGTGTCTCCTTCACTGAGTTATAATAGCCCTCTCTTGGTTCTTTGCAAGCACCAAGTATGGATCTAGCTTTATTATTTTGCACTCAAATATGAGGCAATTTTGTCAACAGCATGATATGATATTTAGAAAAAATTGTATGATATTTTAGTCTCACTCCATATACTCAAGTGAATTATAGATGGCTTGAATAGTTAAACATAAAAAACCAAACTCAAAGCAATAGGAGAAAACGGGGGGAAGAAAGCATTTTTGTATGTAAAACTCTGTAGACGTCAAATTCAGAAATTGTACCAAAAGAGAGCTAAATTTGAAATAATTCATTTCAACAGAGAAAAATATTAATAAAATTGAAATAAAATAAGTAGTATAAACATATTTGTAACATCTAAGATGACAGAGGACTAATTTCCTTAAAATATAAAGAGTTCCTATATACATCTAAAACTAATGATGTAATGTATGGGGATTAACATAAGAATAAAAAAAATAAAAAAATAAAGAGTTCCTACAAATGAGAAAGAAAATGCCCAATAAGCTGTTAGGGAAATAGGCAAAGAATATACACAGTGCTATGGTGAGCGCTGTGAATTGTGCAGGACTGCTGAATCACAGATCTGTACCTCTGAAACAAATAATACATTTTATGTTAAAAAAAAAAAAAGAAGAAGAAGATAGGAGGGGAAGAATGAAGCGGGGGAAATCGGAGGGGGAGACGAACCATGAGAGACGATGGACTCTGAGAAACAAACTGAGGGTTTTAGAAGGGACAGGGTGGGGGATGGGTTAGCCTGGTGACGGGTATTAAAGAGGGCACATTCTGCATGGAGCACTGGGTGTTACACGCAAACAATGAATCATGGAACACTACATCAAAAAGTAATGATGTAATGTATGGTGATTAACATAACATAATAACAAAAAAAAGATAAAACAAATATACACAGTGTGGTCACAGGGGAAAAAAACAACTTATAAATACAGGAAATCTCACTTTTTATGAAATACACACACACAGGGCTATCATGAGCAAAGGCTTAAAGTTTGATAACCTGGGGAAATGGCTACCCTCACACGCAGATGCTAGTGTAACACTGTCCACAAATATGTTTAATGTACTTTTCCTTTGGTCTAGTGATTCCATTTTTAGGGAATACTCTAAATGATATAGTTGTAATCACATAGTATTCAACATGAAAATACAAGGATGTTTACCATGGTATTCAGAAGGATAAAAAAAAATTAGGACCCACATGTACACTGACTAGCTAAATGAATTACTAGTTCATCCATAACAATGCAACACTGTGCAGACATTAAAAAGAGTAATATGAAACTGTAAGCACCGTAATACAAAAGTCTCACAGATCTATTAAAATGAAAAATATCAAAAAAAATTTAAAAAAAGAAGAAGAAAAAAATGAAATTATATCAAGGTATATGTTGAATGGTCATGACTGTGCAGAATAGATACCATTTTACATGGTAACTTCCTGAAGACATATAAGAAACTTAATATTCATTATCCTTAGGCAGCAGAAGTGTTCTTCAGGAGGCAGTATGGAGTCTCACACCTCTTGTTCATGTTTTATTTACATAACTACTTCAAGCAGTAATTCTCCACTCGGGTTGGTTTTTCCTCTGAGGACACTGACAATGTCTGGAGACCTTTGCGAGGTTGCTATTGCGATCTCGCGCATAGAGGCCAAAGATTTGGCTACGTATCCTACAATGCTCAGGACAGCTCCCTACAACAGGGAATTATCTGGTCCAAAATGTCAATCAATACTGCTACTATTGGGTGCAAAATAAATTTATTAGGTCAACCTGAAAAAACTTAGAAATCTCGGCATAACAAATGGTTATTATAAGCAAAAGAATGATATGTGACCAATTGCATGAAGGCATGCTTCTCTTTGTGTTTACAGGCTGTGGGTTAGGAAAGCCTCACTTCTTTTTGAGTACATATCCCCTGGCCCGACCTCATACATAGAACCACAGGCTCTAGTCTTTAGAGGCCATGGTGGCACCAGATATGAACCCAGAACTTCACAAATTTAGATCCTTAAACCAGAAACATAGCTTTATAAATTGTTAATGAGAAATTATTCTAAAGACTGAGGGAATTTCATGTAACTAAGACACTCACACTGTGGAAAAAATCCTAAGAAATCAACCATTTCTTTCCCAGCATTAGCCTTTGCTCCAAGCAATCCTGAACCATGTAAAATATTTTAATCTTTACTTCAGATTAACATCCTTGATTAGCTGAATGTTGGGATATTTCCTCCAAGCAGCCAGTGCTCTGATTCTGTCCAAGTTGGCACTGGCTTGGCTACATGTCTCTTTAAAGATTTTTGGTATGTTTGTACTAATTTTTATCAGTTGCAGGTGGTGCTGCAGCTTTTTGAAAAGTATAAACAAGCTCGTTCTCAACATTTCCAATTCAATTTCAATCTTCATTCAAATGATCCATCATTAGACAATCAGACCTGTTTATTTCATTGGAAATATTTGTAGAGGAGAAAAAATGAAAACCCAAATAAATGAAACAAACAAACAAACAAAATATCCATCTCCTATTTTCAAAATCCACAAGCTGGTTTTCTCTTCCATTGTAAACACTCAAACTTGATTTCATTTTGGCAAGAGTTCCATAGGTGAAATGGAAAAAGTATGAGAACACACTGTATTTTTAAAAAAATTTATACAAACGTACTTAGTTTTGTTTTATGTATTCATGAGACAGGTACACAATGGCTCCCTGACACACTATAAAATCAGACTTTTCACACTGGGTAGCCATATACAAATGTGAATTCATATACAAAAAAGAAAGCACTGCCCAATTCCGAAACACGAATGTCATTTTCGGTGGACCACAAGCTCCAAGCTGCATACACCCAACACACAGCCCTCAATGCAAACAGACGCCCTGTTCCCGACCAATGGAGTTACTCGGACCATGGCTTGCTTAGAGCCACCACATTTTACTCTTCTGGATTAATGGGGAGAAAGATTCCTCAGCCTTCACTTTCTTGTTAACTAGGAATGCTCTTAAATGAGTACAGTCAAAGCAGAGGGAGCCAAGTTCTGCCTGGCTGGCCTCAGACTTGGTGAGTTGGTGGGAAGACCTGCCAAGCACTGATGACTTGCCAAGCTCCTGGGGTTTTTGGTTCTCAAATGTAGTGCTGTTATGAGCAAACGGACTCAAACTTATTAAATGGCTTTTCCTTCTTGGAAAAAGATCCTTCTTTGCTTTAACTGCTGCTTCCCTGCCAAAAACGCAGTAACCGTCTTGGCTAATTGCACAGACTCCCGTCTAGAGGTCCTGGCCGCACTGCACAATCTCAGCGGGCTGTACCTGCTGCCACTCAGGTTCTCAACTAACAGCCAACATACTTAGATGATTGCCTCATTTGGGAAAGGGAGGATCTGTTCCTCGATCGACTCTGTGCTTCCAAGACCCAGGGTAGAGGACTGAGGTGGGAAAGTACCCTATAGGGAATAATTAAATAAATTAGCCATCTGGTTTCTTACTGAAGTGGCAATAACATCATGATCTACTGATCTGTATGTTAGGTCTGAGCTGATTAACTGGCATTACGGATACCTGTTTAAAAGTCAAAGTGCTACAGTCTTTCTGGAATTTGATCTGGCAATGTGTATTAGGATAAAAAATGAGCGTATACTGCATCTAAAAGTCCTATTTTTAGAAATACATTCTCATAAATAAAAGCACTTGTATGTAAAAAATCTACCTTGTTTTTCAATATGGGTAATAGTGGGGAAAAAAAATAAAACAAAGCAAAAAGCACAGAGAAAGAAGCCCCTAAAGTTCTTTATTAAGGGGTGAAGGTAGCGAGTCTGTAAAATAGTAAGCACTCATCTTTCGAAATGTTAAATCTATAGGCATGTAAACAAAGAAATGTATGCCAAAGAAATAGTGCTAGACTGACAGAAGACAGGCAAAATAGGTAAATCAGTAGATAGGTAGGTAGGTAGACAGGAAATCAAGGGGAAAAAAATCAGGGACACTATTCTAGAACAAGGGTTGTCAGAAATAATAATGGTAATAATAATAATAACGGTAATAACAGCAAGATACTCTAAAAACTCCCCCCTCAAGTGTCTTCAGTCCAATAAATTATGGGATCAAGTCAGCATTAAATAGTAACTATTGTAATAAATGGGCAGGGCTTCAGCTCTAAAATCTTTGGAGAGTTTTCTCTGAGTTGGTCCTGGACAGGTACGATGCTCGCAGCAAACACCACATACTTATAAAACTGGTAAGGACTTTTTAAGGCAAACAAACAAAAAGAAAGGGAGTAATGTGTTTAGGATCCATTTTTAAAAATTATTTTTTTAAGTAAGCTCCACACCCAAAGTGGGGCTTAAACTCACACCGTGAGATCAAGAGTAGCATGCTCTACCGACATAAAATCCATTTTTTTGTAAAACCACAAGAAAAATGCCATACATTTATTTTATATGTATTTGTATGAGTGCAAACAGCTAGCCTGTTCCTATTGATTACCTGGACAGGAATGGAGGCAGATGAGGAGAAATTCTTTTTCTATCTCTATAGCATTACATTAAAGAATTACGTAGAAGAAAAGGCCTTGTTGTTCTCTATCACTGCAGCAGGCTCATTTCTCTGTTAGCTTATCATATTTATAATTTTTGTTGCACTGCTTGCTGCCTGTTAAGATGTACGTGGCCTGAGATTATAAAGATTTTGCTCACTATTACATACTCAGAATCTAGTGCAGTCCATCCTCAATAAATGAATACATACAGAATATTAGCATTTAACATTAAAAAGGAAAGGTCACTCAAATAGAGCACAGGACAGATCATGGAACTTGCCCAACACATTTCATCCTCGTTTGAGCACTTAATTACTACATGAGCACAGGCACACTTCTTTAACCCCCTAGCTTCATTTTTTTTTTTTTTTAATGAAAAAATGGACGAGAGCCACATACTGCAGAATGGTCACCTTGGTATTTTTGATGAAGATAAAAGCTAACATACGTCCTGTGCCAAGAATCTTCACAACATTCCAAATGAGTATCTCATTCAAATCTCATAGCAATCTTAACAAGTAGGCATCGTCCCCATTACACAAATGAGGAAGTCAGGGTACAAGGAAGATCACAGATATTATGGCTGGTACCAAATAGGTAGTTGTTAACACCAGACCCTATATAACACGTGATATTTTTAAAAAATCGAAGTTCAGGCGATTCAGAATAGAATCAACATTAATGGCTACTAATTTACAACACTGATGTTTTAAGATTGTAATGTGTACAAAATATTTTACAACTATGAGCACATAAGCAGATCAAAAAACTTGAAAATGACCCAAATCTTAAGCCTCTAATGCCATGTAAGGAAGCTAAAGGATCCTTTTTACATTAGGGTATAAAGTATTTTTGAAAAACAGTCTGCAAAATCTTCCCCATTTTGCATAATAAAATGCAGTCACTCTGGTTTAAATAGTTTCCTGTAATTTTGTGAACTAAAATATTACGATCTTTTGCTAATAGAGCTGAAACCGGGCTACTAGACAATCAAAAGCAAACCTCTTGTTTTCATTATCCAAATTCTTTGAATAAAAAGACAACACAAATACTAATGTGACAATCTAAGTCTTGTTTAATGGAACTAGAATTTCAAAAATATAAGATAGAATTGTTCATGAAAATAAATGTAGCAAATGATGTGCACATATACATTTCTTACTTTCTTTTCCATTAAAATCCTAAATGATACAAAATATTAAATCTTATAGCTCAAAAGTCACAAGAGTTTAAATAAAGGAAAGTCTAGTAAACACTTTTAAAATTTTAATTATTAATTTATCAGTGCTACAAAATTCTCCCCCTTTTTATGAAATGACATGCTTATCCAATAGAACATCAGGTAAATACAAAATCGTGGTTCCCTCCCATAAAAGACCATAATACCAACCAGATGGTCTATGCACAATTAAATTGATTTTTAATAAGGAACTCTTGGCACAATAGAATGTAATCACTCCAAATTATGTCAAGGACTACTTACATTTTTTAATAGTTCAAGGCTTAAACTCTTCAGTCTAAATTCTGTGCTACAGTGTTAGGGAACAAAACAGCTCTGGAGACCAGTAATGAAATAATGAGCCTTTCATCTGGAGGTCATTGGTTAGGATCTGGTATCGTTCATTAATGACACAGTTGTTTCCAAACTGTGGGGTTGGAACAGCGGAGGGGGGTTTATTATGGAAGGAGTAGCAGAAATATGTATAGGATCATTCATTTATAGACAAAACCTATGGCAAATATTCAAAAACATGTGTTTTATAACCAATAAAGTAATGCTCTTAACATATTGACGATAAGATTTAGTGCCTGGCTCCACAGGCCTGGGCTGTAAGAAGGAGGATTTTCGAGCTGTTTCTCCACCCCCATCAGCCACTTGACACCTGTAGCCTGGGCAAGGTGTGACATTTTCTTATTTTCTTATTCTGGAAAGTGGGGTGAAGGCCTGCCTTCTCTCTCAGAGGAGAATTATGAGGAAATAATCATACGTATTCTTAAAAATTCAGTTGTTCAACTATTTACTAAGATTCTGTTTCAAATTATGCTCTGTGCTATGCATTGGAGTCACAGAGATGAGGCATATACCATTCTTGCCCTTAAAGAATTCAGTCTAGTTGAGGACAGGTTTGGAATGCATCAGAGGTATGAAAGAGTTCTTTGGGAACACAATAGAGGGAGAAATGGGTTCTTTCTATAGGAGTCACACAGCTTTTCCAAAGGTGGTAGGTACTTGGAGTATCAGATTCCATTAATCAATTTGGTGGGGAGGGGGGGAGAATGAGCATTACAGATAGAGGAACAAGTTGTACATAATTATAGCAGATGTGGACTTCCAGGTGGCTAAAACAAAGAAAATGAAGGGAGGGAGAGGGATGGGTCCAGACTGTGAAGGACACCAGACAGGTGTTCAAATACGTGAACAGCTACGCATGTATTGCCTAAATGTACCTCCAAATCTGAACAACTCTCTCAATAGATTATTTATTTTATTGTGGCAAAATATACATAACTTAAAATTTACCACTGTTACCATTTTTAAGTGTAAAATTCAGTGGTATTAAGCACATTCACCCTGCTGTAAAACCATCACCACTATCTGTAGAATTTTTTCATCATCCCAAACTAAAACTCTTCCCATAAACAGCTCTCCATTTTCCCTACCTTTTGCCTCTGGTAACCACTCTTCTACTTTCTGTTTCTGTGCATGTAACTATTCTAGTCATTTTGGGTAAGTGGAATCCTGCAGTATTTGTCCTTTTCTGTCTGCCTTGTATCTCTCAACATAATGTTTTCAAGACTCATTCACCTTGTAGCATTCCTTTTTAAGGCCACATAATATTGCATTGCACATATAGATCACATTTTGCTTAGCTATTCATCCGTTGATGGCTACTTGGGTTGCTTCCATCTTTTGGCTACTGTAAATAATGTACCTACGAACCCTGGTGTTAAAGTATTTGTTTGAGTCCTTGCTGTCAATTCTTTTGGGTATATATCCAGAGGTAGAATTGCTGGACTATAAGGCAGTTCTATGCTTAACTTTTTGAGGACCTCCATACTGTCTTCCACAGTGGCTGCACCCTTTTACTTTCCCACCTGCAAGGCACAAGTATTCGATTTCTCTACATCCTCACCAACACTCGTTATTTTCTGTTTCTTTTTTTTTTTCCCTTTAATAGTAGTGGGTATGGATTGGCATGTCATTGTGGTTCTGATTTGCATTTCCTTAATAGAAATGTTGAGCATTTTTTCATGTGCTTCTTGGCCATTTGTATACCTTCTTTGGAAAAATGCCTATTCAAGTCCTTTACTGATTTTTGAATTGGGTATTCTTGTTGCTGAGTTATCAGAGTTCTTTATATATACTGGCTATTAATCCCTTATCAGATACATGATTTACAAATATTTTCTCCCATTCTGTGGGCTGCCTTTTCACTCTATTGGTAGTATTTTTCAATGCACAAAAATTTTAATTTTAAAGAAGTCCAATTTATCTGTATTTTCTTTTGTTGCCTGTGCTTTTGGTGCTGCATTCAAGAAATCATTGCCAAATGCAATGTCATGCTTCCCCTCTATGTATTCTTTTAAGAGTTTTATAGTTTTAACTCTCATATTTAGGTCTTTGATCCACTTTGAGTTAATCTTCCTATATGGTATAAGGTAAGGGTCCAATTTTCTTTTGCATGTGGAATATCCAGCACCATTTGTTGAACAGACAATCCTTTCCTCATTGTAAGGTTTTGGCAACCTTGTCAAAAATCATTTGGCCATATATGTAGGGGTTTATTTCTGGGCTCTTTATTCCATTGCTCTGTATGTCTATCTTTATGTCAGTACTACACTATTTTGATTACTGTAGCTTTGTAGCAAGGTATGAAATCAGGAAGTGTGATTCCTCCAACTTTATCCTTCCTTTTCAAGATTGTTTTGGCTATCTGAGGTCCCCTTAGATTCCATAAGAATTTTAGGATGGGTTTTTCTACTTCTACAGAAACTGTCATTAGGATTTTTTTTAAAGATTTTATTTTTATTTATTTGACAGAGAGAGAGAGAGCACAAGCAGGGAGAGTGGCAGGCAGAGGGAGAGGGAGAAGAAGACTCCCCACTGAGCAAGGAGCCTGACACGGGGCTCGATCCCAGGATCCCAGGATCATGACCTGAGCTGAAGGCAGTTGCTTAACCAACTGAGCCACCCAGGTAACCCTGTCTCTAGGATTTTGATAGAGATTGCATTGACTGCAGAGTGCTTTGGTCTCAATATATTTTTAAGGTAATGTAATATTTTTTTTTTTTTTGGTAATGTAATTTTTTTAATGATAAGAACAAGTAGTTGCAAAGGATATAATTTCTGGCATAATGTAAATATTGACATTTTAAAATAAATTTCATCATTCTGTTAATGTATCCAATGGATTCTAAATACTACAAGTGGATGTCCATTATAACCCACTTTAAGAAAGCCATGAACAAATACCTAACAGTCAGAAAGTTTATATCAGTCTTTTTGTCTTGAACTTGTTTTCCATTACACTTGACTCAGATGTAATTTAACTCTAATTTAATGTGTTTTTGTTTGAAAGTCTTATATTGATCACCCTATCATACTGCACAAGAATAGAAATTAAAATTAATTTTCTTTTAATTTCTTATGGTTGTATAGCTCTAAGTGCTAAAAAGTTCTTCTGGATTCAGTGTTCATTACAGTTATTAGTAGTATACAATTGATTAAAAATACACATTTTGGTAATCATTAAATAATAAATAAAATTTTTGTTGGAAATACATCTTTTAATGAAATAGATGGAGCTAAGTATTCCTTCTGCCCATGAGTTTATATAACTGTGGAAGAATATTACCTATTGCTAGACTGAGACAGGGTTCAGCATCATTTCTATTCTATAGATTTAAGTCCTGAGAAATCTAATTCACATAATAAATGAGAATATAAAGTTTTATTAGAGCAATATCCTTCAATACTTGGGATCTCTGAGCCATTTGCAAAAAAAAAAAAATAATAATAATACAATGTTCTAATACTAAAGTTACTGGAAATAATCTACCTACTGACATTTTGATTAGGTCCTTTTTAAAGTTTTCTGAGAGCAAAGAAACAAAGCCCATTGACTTGCAAAAGATTCTGTTAACTATTCACCAGAATAATTTACTTTCTTAACTTCTAGGAAGTATACCTAAAGGCTATACCAAGAATTTTCAAGTAACTTTTAATATTCCTGCTATGTTTTCATTTAGATACACCTTTTTCACCTAATACAATCAGAAAATTGGGGGGAAAATAAAAACATTTTTCATTTTTAATATACTATTGCTATTACATTATTGCTTCCTAACAGTTTCCTCTTATCACACAGGGCTACCTTATATTGCATTCTCTGCAATGAGGTCCTCTGAGTGTATGACACCATCACCCTTTATCACATGCTTTAAGTATTCTTCCAAACCTTAGAGTTGGAGATTTAGCTGATTCAAGCTTTGGAAGGTTTCTGCCATAAAACCTAATTGGCAACACCTAACTTCACTTTTTAACTAATTGGTTAAATCAGAAAAAATTCTGGCTTCAATTTTCAATTAAAATATACATGTTAATATTCATATCTCCATGATGACCATGTCATTCCTGAGCTTCCATGCACAGACACAGATCAATGGGATGAATAGAGCCTTGCTGTGAATATGGTATCTACATGAAATATGGGACAGCTGCCTTCTATGTTTCTCACTGAGATTCTCTCTGGACAGTTCCTCAGGAGCCATGTGTCACCGACCATTGTGTGGGGTAGAAAAGGTAGGGTTTTATTTTTTCAATAAATGCTGTCTCCTTGGTTTGTTTCTGACATCTTTTTATACCATGGGGCATGCCCCATACTGAGATTCAGAAGAGGTGAGATGTATGCTTTTCTTTCATAAAGTAGGAAATGTTGACTATGGAGAGGGAGGTGGGGAAAGAGAGTGTCCTGGAAGTGACCTCTGGGAATGGACTCCCATGGCAAGTCTTCATATGCTCCCAGGAGTACTTTCTGCTCTAAAACGTGCTTTCTCAGGGCAACTAGGAGGCCGGGCAACTGCATTTAGGCAGGAATGTGGCACAAGCCATTCACCTTTCTGGAAGTTTACCTAATAGAAAAGTATAGGAGGCAGACTTGAGAGTCATGAAGGGAAGGAATCACCACTGGGCACAGTCTTAGAGAGAGATCTTGAGAGGTCCTGTTTGTTGGAATTAATATGGAGTGGCAGCCACAGAGGATTCTGAGAGTCCCCTGAAGGAGACTGGAGCCACAGTCATGATCATGAGTAGAGGTGAAGCTTGGTGATGAGAGGGCATGTGAAATGGGCAGTACCTGTGGGCTCTCCAGGAAGAAATTCAAAGTGCAAGGCTGATGCTCAGGGAAGTGTTTTAGATAAGAAAAATGTATGCAACATTAGTAAACAGACAATAAACACATCAATGGGAATGAAGTCATCCAGTGAGGGAACTCGTGCAAGCAAGACCGAAGAAAGCAACATTTTTTAGGTCAGGGGCCAAAGAAAAGGCACTTTGCATTACATTTTAAATAGTTCATTTACTTTAACCCTAAGTAAATATTTATTCATGGGCCAGGCATGTCTGGAAGTCCCACCCAGAGACTTCTACTTACACATTATGACCAGAACAAGGTCACACAGCCAACTCTGGAACGATCACCAAGAGTGGCTACAGGAAAGGTTACAGAAAATGTCAAGCTAGTCCAACAACCCTGTCTGTCCCATCAGAGCAAAACGACACGACACAATAAAAGTTAAAACCATGCCATACTTTTGTAAAAGCACTCATTCACTCGGCCCTTTTTCCTAGGAGTTACATGCAATGTTTCTGGCCATGAACTCTGGCCCTTAGAAATGGCAGATTCTTCGAAGGCCCCAGATTGAGAGCTGCTTCAGTAGGCTTAGCTGTATAATCCCTGAATGAATTAAAATGGGAGACAACGTCAGGAGCAACACTTCTTCTCCATTAGCACCACCAATCTGTCCCAGGCCTTACAAAGTTGCCAATATAAGGCAGAATGATGTTAGTCAATTAAACTTAGGGGTTCATGTGGAAAACCATCCTTGAACACTTTTTCCTTTCCCTTCCCCCTTTTATTTGCTCTCAGCTTTTATTTTCAGAATGAACAAGTAATATTTCATTAATAAATGCATAGCAATCAAGCTACTACAGTGGTCATTTTATTGCCCTATGCCCAATTATGGCATTATTAATATTTAGAATAGAACATTATTTATTTAATATAATTTTAAGGTACTGATACAGCTAACTTGTCCATTTTAAGTGTATATATTTATGATTTCAGAATATTAACTACCAACAGAAATATATTTTCAATCTTGCCAAAAAGCCTAGAATACTAATACAGACAGAGTACCAGCAGTTGCTGTAGGCACTAACTACTGCATGGTACATATTTTACGAGGAGTTAAATTCTCAAAATATCCTTTCTTGCAGCAGAAACTTGTCAATCTTAGACTTCCACTAAATAAGCTAATACATAATTTAACCTGAACATTATGTACAACACAATTAATTATTAACATCTGGGAAAAATTCCAGAATTCATTCCAGAGAAGGTTCTCTTAGTTATCCTAGTCAGTATGAACATATATAGTATTAATGATGTGTTCTTTATACTTGGATGGTGTAAAACTCTTTTCCACAATAGAATCTGAAGCAGCAGGCACAGCGCCTGCCATTGTCTAGATGTGCTAAAAAGTCTGCTATTATTTTCATGACTTTTTTTGGAAATTCTTCCAAGAGAGGAAAAGTAAATGTGATAAACATTGGGAAAGTTGTCACTTGGCCAAATTACTATAAGCACACATTAATTTTATTAAAATCTGAAATGTATGAACTATTCAGTATTTCAATGTTTGCATTATCAGTTGAATGTTAAAACATGTAAATAAGAAATAAAAGAGCTAAATGCAGAAAGACTAAAAGTACACATTGGAGTATCTAAGAAGAACTCTCAAAAAAAGAAACCCAGATAAAAGGGAGATAAATATGGGGAAAAATGAGGACTTCAAATCAATTTTATTTTATATTCTCATAGAGATCTAATAAGATATTACATCCACAGACTAAGATTAGAATGTTACCATAAAAGTAGGGAGAGAAAATAAAATAAAGGACTTGCAAATTAAAAAGAAAAGAAAACAAAAAAAACACCCCTCAAAGCCTCAATAGTGAGTGGTTAGAGATAAGTCAAGGAATCTCTCAGAGGGCATAAGAGTTAAATTACAGAAAATATAAGGAGACTGGGTGATAAATTCAGAAGGTTCAATACATGACTTAGCTGTAGAAAGACAAAATGCAGAAAATAAAAAGGAGGATATTACAAAACTATATCTATAAGAAAATTTCCCAGACTAAAGAAAACCAGACTCTAGGTTGAAAAGGCACATAAAGAAAAGCACACACACACACACCCATATCTTTGCAAATTTTGGAACACTAAACAAAGACAAAAATATTCTGGAGTGTAAATACAAAGGATTAAGGATCAGAATTGCATTGAGTTTCTCTTCAGCCAGTCAGAAGGAGGCTAAAGGACAGAGAGCATTCAGAGAGAGAGAAAAAAAAAGAATGTCAGCCTAGAATTTTATACCCAGCCAATCTACGAACCAAATATAATCATAGGATAAAGATATCCAATGTCTCAAATATACTGCTCATGTAACACTTCAAGGATCCACTGATGTATAAGCTTCAGGAGCATAAGTGAAGAAGTCAAGAATAATGACAAGGAATCCAGGAGGCAAATTTCAGCATCAGGAAGAAAGCCTCGAGAAGAGGCAGTCCAGATGGGGCCGGAGGGAGAGGGGGCTTAATAGGGGAGGGGGAGGGAAAGAGGAGGTTCAAGAAAATAATACATAACATAATAGAACTTCTGGAGAATATTAAAAGTATGTGGAATTCAGTTAGGGCAAGAGACAAAAAGGAGGCTTTCTTGAAACTACAGGAAAAATTGAAACCTATGTAAGAAAGGAAAAATAATCATACCTTTGGCTCTTCAGTGAACATTATTTACATTTTGTTAAAGAGGTTAACATAGGTCCCTGAATTAATTAAAATGATAGCTGTAACTATATTGGAAGGGAGTAGGAAAGAGGTCAGACAGTAATGTATGGGAGGGAAATCCTTACCCACCAAAACAGGAAGTTGAAAGATAATGTCTGAAATAGAGAAATCAACACATAGCACAAGGCACATTACTTAGAGATAAGCAGATAGCTTCCAGAAGAAACATCTAAAAAGGGTTTTCTTTTGGGATTATGACTAGAGATACAAGTAGGTGTAAGGATTACTATTTTTAATGGTATGAAAATATATACATACACATGAGGTATAAACATATGTGTGTGCGCACAGACACACACAGACACAGACACACACACACACACACACACGCAATGCCTCCAGGTCCTAGGACTTTTAAATAAGCTACATATTTTGTTTTGATTAAAAAATTTAATGTAATTGAATGTATTTCCCAAAATATTTTATCAAATTATTGACTATCTGGTCCTGGTTTTATTTCTGCACTGACATTTAGATTATATTTATATTTTTCTATTGCCAAGGTTATGCCACTGATATTGCTCTATATTTCACTGCCAAATGCCTTCCACACACTAATTATCAATTTAAACTCATGTTATTACATCCCATTCAGCATAGCTTATATAATTAAGAGGGAAAAAAAAACAGGAAAAGAGCTGCCTCTTAATTAAGATGACAGAGTCTTTTAATATAGTATGGACATTTTTTCTTTTAGGGGAGGCAAATAGCAAAAATTTTGTATAACTCTCTATTAAATTCATCCCTTAAGATCCTTAATTATAACATCGTATACAAAATTTATAGGACAAGCTGAAAACAAAATGATGAAATAAAATGTAAACATGAGCATCATTCTATCCCTTAATATTTACTTTCCAAAGATTCGGCAAAATTCATCAACAATTTAATGGTATTAATATACCATAATCACTTCAATAATTGTCTTCAAAAAATCAAATGGTCAACACCCAGGAAGCAAATGACCTGTTTGCAATTCTGCAATTGAAAGTTAAACCTGGCTTCTCCGGCAAGTGTGCATTACCCTGTTCCTCTCATTGAGCCTTTCATTCATGTCCCTGTATTTGAGGTTTCTGGAAATTTACTTAATATTAAAAAGTCACATATTACGGCTGCTGGAAAATGGATTCATGAATCAGAGATATCAGTATTTTAAAGCTGGTTAATTGATTCAACTTATTTTACTGAATGCTTCCTGGAGATACAGGTGTTTAAAAAAAAGACCATCATGTTCTCTGGCTTCCAAGAATTTTTTAGACCGGGACTGGGTCCAACTAATTTTGTTACCACTAATTTTGTTATCTGGAATGTGATAAATGCTGTTAAGGACAGTAAGAGCTGCTAAGACCCAAAACAAAGCTTCCTTGAGGAAAGACCACGTGAGCTGAGGTTTGAGAGGTAGGTGGTAGTCAGCTGTAAGAATCAATAGGGAGGGTCAGTGCTCTCCATTCAAATTACAATTTTTAACTTGCTATCTAAAGAAACAGAATCTTGTGTAAGTTAATTAGTAATAAGATCAAAACGGGCATAAATTCAGAAACGAGGAAGCCTCATTCAGAGAAGGTGCTTTTCCCATAATAGTCCATACTGAATGAAGGTCACAGCCTATAGGAGTGGAACGGAAGTGGTTACAATTACTTTTCTGGGGTTCAAAGCCCAGTGAAAAAACACAACCAAAGAAAACAAAAACAACTTTTTCCTTTACTGCATTCAAATGGTTGAAGATGCCATTAAGTAGACTCCCCCTTGGATGTGAGTTTAGATAGCCCACTCTGTGGCAATATACTAATTATGGTTCTACACATATGCACATCCTCTCAGAGTCTCCAGGGTTTTGATTCTGGTTACAACACACTATTGTTTGATCTGATCATTTACTGGACACATATTTATGGGGCACCAACTGGGTACTAGGCTCTACTCCAGGTACTGGAGATTTAGGGGGAAAGATAAAAAGATCTTTGCCTCTAAAGCGATTATGGACCAGTGGGGGACACAGGTAATGCAGAAGCAAACCTACAAATTAGAACATCAGGGCTATGAAGAAAATAAGCAGGGTGATGTGAGCTGGAGGTGAGAACAACCAGCCTTTCAAAGGGGGATGGAATGGCTCAGAGAGAAAGGAGAGTTTGGTTTATTCACATAACAGTAAAGAGGGCACATGGGCTGAAGCTCAATAAGTAACCAGGAGAATGGCACAAACAGGTTGAAACATTTGTAAGGTCAGATCACAAGGGAAGGGGAGAGGGGGGACAAGAATAGGTTCTGAGGAGAAAGAATTAACAGCTGTCTTTTGGACATGTCAGATTTGAGAAGGCAAAGCAATGTAGATTTTAAATAGGTGATGGGGATTAAGGAGGGCACTTGTGATGAGCACCGGGTGTTGTATGAAGTATTGCATCAACATATTGTACACCTGAAACTAATATTACACTGTATGTTAGCTAACTGGAATTTAAATAAAAACTTAAAAAAGAAAAAAAAGTATTTTTAAATAAGAAACTTCATTTTAAAAGACAGTATTCCATTGCTTAATAATTTAAAAAATTTTAATTTCAGTATAGTTAATATACAGTGTTATATTACTTTCAGGTGTACAATACAGTGATTCAACAATTCTATACATTATTCAGTGCTCATCATGATACGTGTACACTTAATCCCCTTCACCTATTTCAACCACCCCTCCTCTGGTGACCATCAGTTTGTTCTCTATAGTTAAGAGTCTGTTTTTTTTTGTCTCTTTCACTAATACTTTTAAAGCTAATATAATTTCATATACAAGCCAAGTCATTGTCAAAATCTGGTAATTTAAAATGTAGCATGTGAATATTCATGGGAACCATAAATTTTTGAAATATTACATGTTTTTCATGCCTCGCTCTTACCTAGGACACAATCCTTCCTTCTGAGATTTCAATTCCTTAGATCTCTTTCAACTTTCTGGAAAATCTCTGGGCTCTCTGAAAATATGGATTCCCAGTTTGGTTCTCAAAAGATCTCTTTGTTTATAAGGTCAGAGAGGTTTCTAAAAGTTAAATCATGGGAATTAAAGTATAGATATCTGAAGAATTTTTTTAAAAAAAATTTCAAGTAGAAATATGCTTTAAATAGATATTTCAGATATAAAAAAAGTCTTTGGGGAGCAAAGAAACCAGTCTGAACTTGGGTTCAAAAAAGGTTTATGTTTTGTTCAGAATGTTCTTTCCTTGCCCTTAAATTAAGGTAACTTGTGATTCAAAGTTCTCATGGAAGTATTTATAAAAGTGCACTCATATGCACAGCTGCTGTTGAGCCTCAGGACCGCACTCAGTAAATCAGTGGCTTAGAGTAGAAACAGGGACAACAAAATACAAAATATTAAAAGGAAATTTAACCTTTACCCCTTCCTCTATGCATGTGTGTAAAGTGATTTTAGGGGTCCTGCTGCTTTGCCCATTCCCTGTCTTCTGTCGTCTGCAGTATATGGGAAAAGAAATGAGCAGTGTGAGGAGAGTTTTTTTTTTTTAAAGGAAAGAATAACAACTGTAAAGGAATTAAATGGTCTAAGTCTCGCTCAAGGGAAATATGGCAAAACATTTACAGTGAGAGGTAATAGATAACTTTTCCATTCTCTGTTTTCCACATGGATTTATTAATGTGACTAAGTTAATTGTCTCACTATTTGTTTTTCAAGATTTTTAGTTGAAACATATAGATCAATAGAATAGAGAGTCCAGAAATAAACCACCTTACGTTCAATTGGTTTCCAACAAGGGTACTAAGACATTCAATGACGGAGAGAACAGTCTTTTCAATAAATACTGCTGATGCAACTTGATATCTATATGCAAAAAAATGAAGTTGGACACCTACCTTACACCATATCCAAAAACTAATTCAAAATGGACAATAGTCCTAAATTTAAGAGCTAAACCTACAGAACACCTAGAAGAAAACATAGGAATACATTTTTGTGACCTTGGGTTAGGTAACAGTTTTTAGATAGGACACCAAAAACATAAAAGACAAAAGAAGAAAAAGCTGGACTACATGAAAATTAGAAACTAAGTTTCAAAGGATACCATCAAGAAGGTGAAAAGACAACTCACAGATAGGAAGAAATATTTTAAAATAAGGGATTTGTATTCAGAATACATAAAGAACTCTTACAACTCAAGAATAAAAAAAACAAAAACAAAAACCTAAGTAATCCAATTGGCAAAGAAAAAAGGCAAAGGATTTAAATAGACATTGCTCCAAAGAAGACATACAGGTGGGCAACAAGCACATGCTCAACATTAGTCATTAGAAAAATGCACACCCAGACCACAGTGAGGTACCCCTTCACACCCACTAGGATGGCTATAACCGAAAAGAAGGATAGTAAAGTGTTGGTGAGAGTGTGGAGAAATTGGAACCCTTGTCCATTGCTGGTAGGAATGTAAAACAGTACAGCTAATTTGGAAAACAATTTGGCAGTTCCTCAAAAAGTTAAACAGAGAGTTACTTCATATATGATTCAGCAATTCCATTCCCACATATATACCAAGAGAACTGAACACATAGCTCTACACAAAAACTTGTATATGAGTGTTCATAGCAGTATTACTCATAATATACAAAACATGGAAACATTCCAAATGGCTCTCAATGGACAAATGGATTAAAAAATGTGGTAGATCCATACAATGGAGTATTATTTTGCCATAAAAAGAAATGAAGTACTAATACATGCTACAACATGGATGAACTCTTGAAAACCTTATGCTAAGTGAAAGAAGCCAGACACAAATGCAAGATACTACATGATTCCATGTATATGAAATGTCTGGAATAGACGAGTCCATAGAGCCAGAAAGTAGAGATTGCCAGAGGCATTTGGTGGCAGTGCTGGTGGGGTTGAGGGGTGATTAGTGACTGTTAATAGGTTTGGGGTTTCTTTCTGGAGCGATAAAAGTGTTCTGGAATTATATAGTGATGATAGTTGCACAACTCTGTGGATATACTAAAACCCCTCAATTGTAAATTTTATGATATGTCATTATATTTCAATCTACAGTTGTCTACCAGACATCTCATTGGAGCAGCTCAAATTCTGCATAGCTGCAGTGATGTAAAAGGAGAAATACAAGATTTGCCTGAGAGAAGACTCCTGATTCTGAACAGCCATGTGACTTCAGGCAATCTACAGAACCATTCTCTATGCCACTCTCCTTTGAAACAGGAATGGGTTGGGCCTGATAATTTCTATGGGGTCTTTTGAATTAAAAATGATGTCTCTATGCAGTATATTCAGATCACTTTACTGTGGGGGACTTCAAATGTAAATGCTTCAAAACTTCATCTTAACCATGCTCCATTTGGCCCAACATCTCAAACACCAAATAGTTGTTAGGTGGGTTGAACTGTTACTTTATTAAAGACATAGAGACGATATAACTTTAAACTCCCCATCTAGTTTCTTTGTAACCCCAAGTCTCTGATGGCAGGCACACTAAACCACCTTACATATTTTTCTGTTTCATCCATTTTCCAATTTCTTCCAGTTTTTGGGCTACTACTTGATAATCAAGTTCTTGGGTCCATTTCCATCTTTTTCTACCATTTCAAATGTCCAGCCCCTACCAGACTTTTGGCTCTTTAGCCTCTTCCTGTAAATACAACTTCTTCCAGAGATTGTTAATTAATTAATTAGGGTTTTTAATGACATTTATCCCTTAAACATTTAAAAAAAAATATCTAGGTAGGTTTTCCTTCTTTCTTAATACACCCAATGATTTAATATATGTTCTTTGTGCATATTTCATTGTTTTGGGCTTAGTATTATTATTGTAGGACTTCGTATAATTGTTAGTTTTTCAAAAATTTAATTTCACTTTAATTAGTTGTATAGTTACTATACAGTGTTATATTAGCTTCAAGTATACAATATAGTGACTTGATACCCATGCATCACTCAGAGATAATGGGAAGTGCACCCTTAATCCCCTTCACCTATTCACCCATACTCTTTTCCACAGTGGCTGCACCAGTTTGCATTCCCACCATAGATTTTAAAAACAAGAACCGTTCCTCAACTCTCTAAAGGGAAAGCTGCTTCCCTCCTAGAAGGAACCTATACTTGTAGCTTCCAGATCAATTGAGTCTTAACCTCTACAACCCAAATGTAACTAGGATGCTATTAAGACTACTCTCTCTGACCAGTGCCTTGCCACCTAATCATTAGATTTTAGCAGCCATTTTAAGTCCTCATTATCCTTCACCTCTTTGGAACATCAGTACTCACTTTCTGGGGTCATCTCCTTCTTGGCAGCTGTGCTGTGCTGTGATACTTGTACTCCTCTAATTTTTTTTTTTTAGTGTCATTCCATTCTGGTCCTCGCTATTTCCTCGTCATAAGGCAGAGCCCCACCTACATGGGAATATCGCAAGGCTGGGTGCTGGGCCTTCATGTCTTTCCTTTCATCATTCCCTGTTAGAGCTCATCTACCCCTGAAGCCCCAAAAGTCCCTCTATATTGATGTCCTTCAAACTGTGTTTTTGACGTCAATATTTCACTACCCCGAGGCTGCTGACTGTTTTCAGGTATCACTGCAGTTTTAAAAAATAATTAATAGACCTAATGGTATAGAAAAATTTAGATTACAGAAAAAAGGAGCAGAAAGCCCAGAAGTCCCATACTACCCACACATACCCAACACAGTTTCCCTTATTATCTTCTACCAGTGTGGTACATCTGTTGCAAATGATGAGCCAGTGCTCATAATATAATTATCTACTAAAGTCCATGGTTTAAACTAGGGAACACTCTTTGTATTATACAGTTCTGTGGCTTTTGGCAAATCCAAGATACCACATAAAATCTCAGTATCACACAGAATACTTTCATTGCCCTGAAAAGCCCGTGTTCCACCTCTTCATTTCATCCCAGTTTCCACCCCAACACACTGCGATTTTAACACCTCTCAAGTCAACTTGTCCCTTTTTACCCAGATTTCTCTCTAGATGTCCCCACTGGAAGGCTCAAAATCTCGAGTTCAAGATGTCTCTCCTCCTTGCTTCCTTCTCATTTATTCTCTTTGTGGTGTGTCTTTTGTTTCCTCTTCCTTCAATTTTCTTTACTGTTCTATTCTAAATTGTGAGATTTGATTCAAGCAGGGAATTTGTTCCACCTGTTTGTAGAGCAGGTATCTCTAGAGTCTGAAATAAAGTCAGTCTTTAAACAAATGAAAAATGACCTCCCCTTGCATCACCAGGAGCTTGATCTTGTGATCTGTTCTCCAAAGAAGCAAGGGCCACATTACAGTAAGTGCATATTGCCACTGTTTTTGAGGTTAAAGTGTTTACAATTTTTTCCACTTTCTTATAAGTATTAAGATATATGTGCAGTGGAATAAATAGTCCAGAAAAATGAATCCCTATATTCCCAATCACTTAGTATCTACGAATGCCTTCAAATCAGTGTTAAGAACTCAAGGTTTTAAGAGCTGTAGCCTTCATCAAGACAGTAAATATTTCCACAGTTTCAAGATTAAGTGCCATATGCCATTTTATAAACATATTTTGTACTTAATTTCTGAAATGCCAGTATGGTTTTTCACTATGGAATACCTGTGGAGACTGAATCTATAGGCGTAGCTTAAGATTTGAAACATGGGAAGAAAAAAAAGGTTTCAAGCATGTAGAAATTTCAAAAGCAAACTTGCTTTTGAATAAATTATACATATCACAGTTATTTTATGACCAAATAAAAGGTACTACCTCATTATCCTTAAACAAGGGTAAATAAGAAAAAATAAGCTATCTCTAACTATCTACCTCTAAAGCAAAGTCAGAATTTGCAGAAAAATGAATTCAAACAAGAAAAGATATTTTAACAAAATCCTTAGTCAAACACTTAAAACACATGGACTGAAAATTAACAATCAAGAAAACAGGGGCGCCTGGTGGTTCAGTTGTTAAGCGTCTGCCTTCGGCTCTGGTCATGATTCCAGGGTCCTGGGATTGAGCCCCGCATCAGGCTCCCTGCTCAGCGGGAAGCCTACTTCTCCCTCTCACACTCCCCCTGCTTGTGTTCCCTCTCTCGCTGTGTCTCTCTCTGTCAAATAAATAAATAAAATCTTTAAAAAAGAAAAGAAAAGAAAACTGAAGCTGGCAACTGAATGTTTAATGTCCATGAGTTGGATAACTGTTATATTCTGGACCTAAGACCTGAATAATTTGGAACTATTAATCAATGCTAAAAATCTGATGGCAGTGTCTAACTGTTTAACACCTCATTTTTCTCCTAAATAAACATCTTAAACCTCCACTAGCTTCTGCTTTTTCTTTATGCTAGAAGTTCCCTTGGGTAAAGGCTATGATTTTAAGGTTGTGGAATCCATTTTTCTACACACAGAGTGAGGAAGTCATTTAACAGGGCCACCAAATCCAGACTGTGGCAGCTTGGTGGTAAGGCCACATTCTGTTCAGAGTATTTCTCCCTAAGAAACCCCCTTTATATAGTAAAGAAAAATGCTGGCCAACGGAATTTTTGCCTTAGAGGAAAAAGGTGAAAAGTTCATTTTTAAAGATACTTTTAGATTTAGAATGTGTTTACAGCAAGTTCTTCATAGTTTTTGGGAACCAATAATAATGGAGAAGCTAGCCACATGTACTAGTCCTATAAATGGAGACACAAGCATTTCTATTTCACTGTTAGATCAATACAGTTACAAAGCCACAAAACTTACCATGTGAAATTGGCTAATAGCATTGAAGATTAAACTCAAAACACATGGAGCTTAGAGTGCAAAGTTAAAATGAGCATTCCCGAGGGTGGAGCAAGATGGCGGAGGAGTAGGAGACCTGGATTTCGTCTCCTCTCAGGAATTCAGCTGGATAGGGATCAAACCATTCTGAACACCTACAAACCCAACAGGAGATCGAAGAAACGAATAGCAACAACTCTCTCATCAGAAAAGCGACCACTTTCTGGAAGGTAGGACGTGCGGAAGTGAATCCGAGGCGATATTCGGGAGGATAGACGGCGGGGGAGGGGCCTCCTTCGACCACTTCTGGCAAGTGATAGAGCCGCGGAGCACAAAATCGGAACTTTTAAAAGTCTGCTCCGCTGAGGGACGTCACTCTGGTGGCTAAGCGGGGGGTGGAACCCTCGCGGGACAGTGTGGTCTCAGGACCCTCGGGGTCACAGAAAGACCGGGGGTGCCTGAGTGTGGCAGAGCTCCCAGGTAACGGAGCAGGGAAGCCAGCTGCAGAGGCGGAGCCCAGGCGCGGGCTCTCAGCTCGGGGTTGCCATGAACTGTGATCCGCGGCACAGTCGGGCCACTGCTCCTCCAGTAGGGACCCAACGAGCGGCAGATCCGGGGAGACTCACCTTCCTCCCCTGGGAGGAGCGGCGCGGGAGTGCACCGCAGGGATCTGCTGGGTTTGGAGACTCCACCCGGGGTCGGGTGCCAGAGATAGAAACGCCCGGTCACAGGCCGGGTGAGCACGGAGTGTGGCCGGAGACTGGGAGACGGGAGTGACTGACGGCTTTTCTCTGGGGGCTCACTGAGGAGCAGGGCCCCGAGTTCTCGGCTCCTCCGGGGCGGAGATTGGGAGGCCGCCATTTTCACTCTCCGCCTCCAAAGCTGCACGGAGAGCTCGCAGGGAACAAAAGCTCCGGAGAGCAAACCCCAGCAGATTACTTAGCCCGGACCGGGCAAGGGCGGGGCAATTCCACCTCCGGCAGACATTTGGAAACCTTGGCAACAGGCCCCTCCCCAGAAGATCAGCGAGAACAGCCGGCCAAGACCAAGTTTACCAATCAATGAGAATGGCAGAACTCCAGCGCTAGGGGAATACTGCACATAGAATTCATGGCTTTTTTACCATGATTCTTTAGTCTTTCAAAGTTAATTTTTTTTAACTTTTTTTTTTTTTGAATTTTTCTTTTTCCCTTTTTCAACCAACATCTTATCAATCCCTTTTTTAAAAAAACATTTTTATTTTTCATTTTTAGAGTCATGTTCTATCCCTTCATAGTAGTTACCTGTATTTTTGGCATATATATGTAAGTTGTTCTCTCTTTAAAATTTTGAGATAGTTTCTTCTAACAGATCAAAATATACCCTAAATCTCTAGTATATGGTTTTCTCTACTCTCCTGCCTGATCACATTCTCTCCCTTTTTTTTTCTTTTTTTCTTTTTTTCTTTTTTTAAATCCTCTTCTTTTTTCAAACAACTTCTTATCAATTCCTTTTATAAAATTTTTTATAATTTCCATCTTTACAGTCATATTCCATCCCTTCATCATATCAACCCTTATTTTGTACATATATAAGTTTTTCTTTAAAATTTTGGGAGGCACTTTCTTCTAATGGACCAAAATACACCCAAAATCTAGTGTGTGGCACTGATCTATATACCAGCCTGATCATATTTGATCACATTCTGTTTTTTTTTGTTGTTTTGTTTTTGTTTCTTTTTATCTTTATCTTTTTCTTTTTTTTTCTTTTTTCTCTCTTTCCCTTTCTTTTCCCACTGCTTCAGGTCTTTTCTGATTTGTTTAGAGTATATTTTCTGGGGACATTGTTACTCTGCTAGCATTTTGTTCTGTCATTAATCTATTCTCCTCTGCACAAAATGACAAGACAGAAAAAATCACCTCAACAAAAAGAACAAGAGGTAGTACCGACTGCCAGGGACCTACTCAATACGGACATTAGTACGATGTCAGATCTAGAGTTTAGAATCAGCACTTTAAAGATACTAGCTGGGGGGCGCCTGGGTGGCTCAGTTGGTTGAGCGACTGCCTTCGGCTCAGGTCATGATCCTGGAGTCCCGGGATCAAGTCCCGCATCGGGCTCCCTCCTCGGCGGGGAGTCTGCTTCTCCCTCTAACCCTCCCCACTCTCATGTGCTCTCTCTCATTCTCTCTCTCTCAAATAAATAAATAAAATCTTTAAAAAAATAAAATAAAATGAAAAATAAAGATACTAGCTGGGCTTGAAAAAAATATGGAAGTTATTAGAGAAACCCTTTCTGGAGAAGTAAAAGAACTAAAATCTAACCAAGCAGAAATCAAAAAGGCTATTAATGAAGTGCAATCAAATATGGGGGCGCTAACTGCTAGGATAAATGAGGCAGAAGAGAGAATCAGTGATATAGAAGACCAAATGATGGAAAATAAAGAAGCTGAGAAAAAGAGAGATAAACAACTACTGGATCATGAGGGCAGAATTCGAGAGATAAGCGATACCATAAGACGAAACAACATTAGAATAATTGGGATCCCAGAAGAAGAAGAAAGAGAGAGAGGGGCAGAAGGTATAATGGAGCAAATTATAGCAGAGAACTTCCCTAATTTGGGGAAGGAAACAGGCATGAAAATCCAGGAAGCACAGAGAACCCCTCTCAAAATCAATAAAAATAGGTCAACACCCCAGCATCTAATAGTAAAACTTACGAGTCTCATAGACAAAGAGAAAATTCTGAAAGCAGCTCAGGAGAAGAGATATGTAACCTACAATGGTAGAAACATTAGATTGGGAACAGACCTATCCACAGAGACCTGGCAGGCCAGAAAGGACTGGCAGGATATATTCAGAGCACTAAATGAGAAAAATATGCAGCCAAGAATACTATATCCAGCTAGGCTGTCATTGAAAATTGAAGGAGAGATAAAAAGCTTCCAGGACAGGGCGCCTGGGTGGCTCAGTTGGTTAAGCGACTGCCTTCAGCTCAGGTCATGATCCTGGAGTCCCGGGATCGAGTCCCACATCGGGCTCCCTGCTCAGCGGAGGGTCTGCTTCCCCCTCTGCCCTCTTCCCTCTCGTGCTCTCTGTCTCTCATTTGCTCTCTCTCAAATAAGTAAATAAAATCTTTAACAAAACAAAACAAAAAAAAAAAAGCTTCCAGGACAAACAAAAACTAAAGGAATTTGCAAACAAAAAACCAGCCATACAAGAAATCTTGAAAGGGGTCCTCTAAGCAAAGAGAGACCCAAAAAGCAACATAGACCAGAAAGGAACACAGACAATATACAGTAACAGTCACCTTACAGGCAATACAATGGCACTAAATTCCTATCTTTCAATAGTTACCCTGAATGTAAATGGGCTATGCCCCAATCAAAAGACACAGGCTATCAGACTGGATTAAAAAACAAGACCCATCAATATGCTGTCTGCAAGAGACTCATTTTAGAACCAAAGACACCCCCAGATTGAAAGTGAGGGGGTGGAAAACCATTTACCATGCTAATGGACACCAAAAGAAAGCTGGGGTGGCAATCCTTATATCACACAAACTAGATTTTAAACCAAAGACTGTAATAAGAGATGAGGAAGGACATTATATCCTACTTAAAGGGTCTATCCAACAAGAAGATCTAACAATTGTAAATATCTATGCCCCTATCATGGGAGCAGCCAATTATATAAGGCAATTAATAACAAAAGCAAAGAAACACATTGACAACAATACAATAATAGTGGGGGACTTTAACACCCCCCTCACTGAAATGGACAGATCGTCTAAGCAAAAGATCAACAAGGAAATAAAGACTTTAAATGACACACTGGACCAAATGGACTTCACAGACATATTCAGATCATTCCACCCCAAAGCAATGGAATACACATTCTTCTCTGGTCCCCAGGGAACATTCTCCAGAATAGATCACATCCTAGGTCATAAATCAGGTCTCAGCCGGTACCAAAAGACTGGGATCATTCCCTGCCTATTTTTAGACCACAATGCTTTGAAACTAGAACTCAATCACAAGAGGAAAGTCGGAAAGAACTCAAATACATGGAGGCTAAAGAGCATCCTACTGAAGAATGAATGCAGCAAAGGCAGTCCTAAGAGGAAAGTATAGAGCAATACAAGCCTTTCTCAAGAAACAAGAAAGGTCTCAAGTGCACAACCTAACCCTAACCTAAAGGAGCTGGAGAAAGAACAGCAAATAAAGCCTAAACCCAGCAGGAGAAGAGAAATAATAAAGATCAGAGCAGAAATCAATGAAAGAGAAACTAAAAGAACAGTAGAACAGATCAACGAAACTAGGAGCTGGTTCTTTGAATTAACAAGATTGATAAAGCCCTGGCCAGACTTATCAAAAAGAAAAGAGAAATGACCCAAATCAACAAAATCATGAATGAAAGAGGAGAGATCACAACCAACACCAAAGAAATACAAACAATTATAAGAACATATTATGAGCAACTCTATGCCAGCAAATTAGATAACCTGGAAGAAATGGATGCATTCCTAGAGATGTATCAACTACCAAAACTGAACCAGGAAGAAATAGAAAACCTGAACAGACCTATAACCACTAAGGAAATTGAAGCAGTCATCAAAAATCTCCCAAAAAACAAAAGCCCAGGGCCAGATGGCTTCCCAGGGGAATTCTACCAAACATTTCAAGAAGAATTAATACCTATCCTTCTGAAACTGTTCCAAAAAATAGAAATGGAAGGAAAACTTCCAAACTCATTTTATGAGGCCAGCATTACCTTGATCCCAAAACCAGACAAAGACCCCATCAAAAAGGAGAATTACAGACCAATATCCCTGATGAACATGGATGCAAAAATTCTCACCAAAATACTAGCCAATAGGATCCAACAGTCCATTAAAAGGATTATTCACCACGACCAAGTGGGATTTATCCCTGGGCTGCAAGGTTGGTTCAACATCTGCAAATCAATCAATGTGATACAATACATTAACAAAAGAAAGAACAAGAATCATATGATCCTCTGGATAGATGCAGAAAAAGCTTTTGACAAAGTACAGCATCCTTTCGTGATCAAAACTCTTCAGAGTATAGGCATAGAGGGTACATACCTCAATATCATAAAAGCCATCTATGAAAAACCTACAGCAAATATCATTCTCAATGGGGAAAAACTGAGAGATTTCCCCCTAAGGTCAGGAACACAGAAGGATGTCCACTATCACCACTGCTATTCAACATAGTATTGGAAGTCCTAGCCACAGCAATCAGACAATAAAAAGAAATCAAAGGCATCCAAATCGGCAAAGAAGAAGTCAAACTCTCACTCTTTGCAGATGATATGATACTTTATGTGGAAAACCCAAAAGACTCCACCCCAAAACTGCTAGAACTCATACAGGAATTCAGTAAAGTGGCAGGATATAAAATCAATGCACAGAAGTCAGTGGCCTTCCTATACACCAACAACAAGACAGAAGAAAGAGAAATTAAGGAGTCAATCCCATTTACAATTGCACCCAAAACCATAAGATACCTAGGAATATATCTAACCAAAGAGGCAAAGAATCTGTACTCAGAAAACTATAAAATACTCATAAAAGAAATTGAGGAAGACACAAAGAAATGGAAAAACGTTCCATGCTCATGGATTGGAAGAACAAATATTGTGAAGATGTCAATGCTACCTAGAGCAATCTACACATTCAATGCAATCCCCATCAAAATACCATCCACTTTTTTCAAAGAAATGGAACAAATAATCCTAAAATTTGCATGGAACCAGAAAAGACCCCGCATAGCCAGAGGAATGTTGAAAAAGAAAAGCAAAGCTGGCGGCATCACAATTCCGGACTTCCAGCTCTATTACAA